>NW_009926462.1:0-1194 GCF_000696875.1 Nestor notabilis
CTCCCCTGTCCTGTCCTGCCCTGTCCTGTCCCTGTCCTGTCCTGTCCTGTCCCTGTCCCTGCCCCTGCCCCTGCCCCTGTGTGTCAATGTGCATGTGCACGTGTGTGCATATATAGGTACATATACATACATGTAAGTGTTTTGTGTGTGTGTGCGTGTGAGTGTCAGCAAGTTGGGTACATGGATGTTCATGGGTGTATGTGCATATGTTAACGTACATGTATGTGAGCATGTGGGGGTGTGCGTATGTGTGCATGTAATGCACGTGCCCATGCATATGGATGTGTGTGCCTGTGCATGTGCGTTGTGTGTGCTCATGTATGTGTGTGTGTGTGTACATGCATGTGCATGTATGTGTATGTGTGCATGTGTGTATGTGCTCATGGTCTCCTTCTCCCTTCAGCTGGGGCTTCACAGTCTTCTACGAGAACGAGAAGCACGAGAAGCAGCAGTGGTGAGAGTGGGGATGGGCACGGGATGCGGACCCCATCCCATGGGATCCACACTGCGGGTGCTGGGACTGAGCACAGACACAGCCTGGGGAGACCCCCCTGCAGTAGGGACAGGCCAAGAGCAATGGCTTGAACCTGCCCAAGGGGAGACTGAGATGAGCTCTTGGGCAGAAGCTCTTCCCTGTGAGGGTGCTGAGGCGCTGGCACAGGGTGCCCAGAGAAGCTGTGGCTGCCCCATCCCTGGCAGTGTTCAAGGGCAGGTTGGACACAGGGGCTTGGAGCAACCTGCTCTAGTGGAAGGTGTCCCTGCCCGGGGCAGGGGCTGGAGCTGGAGGAGCTTTAAGCTCCCTTCAACCCAACCCAGCCCATGGTTCTATGGGCAGAACCCGGCCGAGTACCCGCTGTCCCTCAGGGCGTCGCTCAGGGCATCACCCTTGTCCCCATCACTCCCCTGGCCTCTGCAAAGCATCAGCTCAGGTCCAGCTCCCTCCCCAGCAGCACCTTTGTGCCCGCACGCCCATCCCCTCGGTGTCCCCGCAGGTACCTGTGCTGTGACACCCAGGCCGACCTCCGCGAGTGGTTCGCCACCTTCCTCCACGTGCAGGTAGGCAGGAGGATGCTCGGCCTGGGGTGAGCCTTGGTGCGTCCTTAAATCCATCATCCCAGGGCAGCGGAGGGGCTCCTGAGGGGTCCCTGAGCACCAAAGAGCCATTGTCCACCCCGTGTCCCCTCTGTCCCCAGC
>NW_009926463.1:0-321 GCF_000696875.1 Nestor notabilis
CTGGTCAGGTTGTCACCCTTGAGAGCAGGAAGACCCCAGACCAGCCCCCGGCCCCACACACCTTCTCCCAAGCGAAGCTGGACCCAGCGGGGGTCCCGCAGCTCACTGTAGGATGTGATGCCCCCATAGGCATCCCGAGCCCAGGCCAGCAGCGGTCCCTCGCCGGCGGCCACAGCCAGTGCTGCGGTGGTCCCCGTGTCCAGGCGGGCATCCTGCAGGGCGAGCACAGCCTGAGCCGGAGCAGGGGGAAGCACATCCCTCCCTGGCACCGGCTGCATTGGAGCGAGACCAAGGCAAGTGGCACCGCTGCGCAGCTCTCCA
>NW_009926463.1:384-818 GCF_000696875.1 Nestor notabilis
TTCGGTGAGCAGCCGGCAGCATGCGGAGAGCTCAGCCCACTTTATTATTAGCCACAAACAAAGCAGAAGGTTTATTTTGCTAACAAAGCGCTGGGCCCCGGCTCAGCTCGCTGGAGCCAAACCCCATCCCTGACCTTCCTCCCGCCGGCCGGAGGAAACGGGAGCTTTTTCCAGCCCTGTGCGTCATTCCCTGCCTGGCCAGCCCCATGCTCCGCACCGCTGCAGCGGCCAGGCGCGTCCCTCCTCCCTGGGGTACCACGAGCATTGTCTCTGGAGGTAAGGAGACCCATGCAGGGACCCATCCAGGGACACTCCGTAATGCATTCTCCATCCCTGCCATTGGGATGTGGCACTCACAGTGCGGACGAGCAGGTCCGGGCACGGGGAGGTGATGGTGGCGAAGCAGCGGGAGCACATGAGGACGAGCACCACCG
>NW_009926464.1:0-267 GCF_000696875.1 Nestor notabilis
GGGTGAATGGGGAGTTAAGGGGGGTTATGGGGGAGGCATCACCCCCAAAGCCCCTCCCCCACGATGTGCCCATGGCCACGGCTCACGTGGACAGCGCCAGCTCCACCGCCAGGTCCGTGGTCTGGAGCGTGATGCCCGAGGTGCTGAGGATGAGGAAGAACCGGACCTGGGGGCAGAGGAAGGGTGAGAGGGGCAGGACCGGGGGAGCAGAAGCAGGGTCTTGGGGGGATGCACCCACCTCAGCCCCGCGCCGCAGGGGGTTCCCCA
>NW_009926464.1:356-572 GCF_000696875.1 Nestor notabilis
ACACACACCCCATAGTGACCCCCCATGGCCCATCCTTGCCCCCCGTGGCGCACCACAGGGCGCCCCTCATCCTGGCGTAGGGCAGAGTAGGGCAGCTCGGGGGGGAAGGAGGCGCTGAGGAGCGCCTCATGCGCGTCGTCTCCATCCCTCTGTGGCTCCGCCAGCTCTGAGGGCTCGTTGGTGACACGGGTCTCCACGGCCCCGTCCTTCTGGTCC
>NW_009926464.1:712-969 GCF_000696875.1 Nestor notabilis
GAACTGGAAGCGGAGCTGGAGGTTGCTCTGGCAGATCTTGTCGTCCCCACAGCCCTGCTTCAGGAAGTGAAGCTGGGGGGGCACAGGGGGATAGGGATGCTCCAGGCAACAGGACCCATGGAGTGGGAAGGGGGGACGTGGCTGGTGCCCACCTCGGTGTGGTGGCTGTTGGGCTGTTGTGGGCTAAGCACTGGTGACAGGGGTGGCAGGACCGAGCCCCGGTGGAGCTGTGTTGGACCTCGGTGGAGCCGCAGTGG
>NW_009926464.1:1146-1347 GCF_000696875.1 Nestor notabilis
TAAACCAGGGTCATGGTGATGGGGCGCAGCTTGTCACGGATGTTGTCCTGCGGGAATGATGGTGAGGGGGGACATGGAGGGACAGAATAGGGTAGGGTTGGGATAGGAATATAGATAGGGATGAGGACAGGGGTGAAAACAGGGATGACATTTACGTCTGGACTCAACAGTCTTAAAGGTCTTCTCCAACCTGAATGATTC
>NW_009926465.1:0-5061 GCF_000696875.1 Nestor notabilis
CTTTTTAGTAGCTCCTTCTAATTTTTATATATATACTTATATATAAAAAAACAGTGTACTGTTAGGTATATTTACATGTAATCTATATTCAGTATATATATAAATAAATTTTCATCCAACAAATTTTATTTATATATGTCCTATATTGTATGTAATATATACCTTTTTTTTTTTTTTTTTTTTAAAAGAAACTAGGGGGAAATTATTTTCTTAGCTTGCAGTATAAAAAAAGCACTATAGCAAATAGGTGTAATGGCATTTAACAAGTGTCTTTTAATAAGAATTTTATTAGATTAGTCAAACTTCAGACCAAACACATTTACTAGAGTGAAATTCATGCCAGGCCAGCAGAGTCCATGGAGTCACAACCCACCAACTCTCTGGAGATCTTTATCACCTGTACTAATAGAAGCTCTCAGTGCCCAGTGCCTTGTCAGTTATTCCAGTGTTGTGATAGGAGACCAAAACAAAAACCATGGAAAAGAAAAACTCAATACATTTCATTGGAGTAAGCGCAGAATAACAGCACTGAATTTTTTAGTGCCACAGGGTGAGAAGGCTAAAGACTAATTCTGAATTATCAGTGGCATTATCACCACCTAAAGTTTAGCATTATGAAACCCCAAATACCATTATAAAGAGTTCTTTAAATATATCTCCATTATCAGGTGAATACAGATGAGGACAACAGTTGTGCTCCTCTTCATTTCAAGTGAGGTTAAGATCTGCCAGCACACCACAAAGCTAAAAAGAAAATCAAAAAGGAGGAGAAACAGCTTCAAGAAGCTCATGCAAACAACAGAGCTCTCTCTTGTGTGCTCTCCCCAAGAGATTTCCAAACAAGTCAATCCTTCAGCCAGATAAAAGAACATAGTTTACATAACTGATCTTGACATGATAGACGTGTTCCTTGCTCTGAAATACATCTGACTACAGGACACATATGCTTTCCCATTTCATTTTAAGCATCTTTTCACACTAGAAATTCATGGACTGAAACTAGAAAGGTCAGGAGAATCATTGCAAAAACACAGGTCAATTAAAAACCAAAGAACTCCAATCGTTGTTTTATTGGCACAGGGAACAAGATGATGCCCATAAGAAAACTGAAAGAGTAACTCCCTAACAAAGTCCTAGGTAATGCAATTTATTTCCCTCTACATAAATCTCTCTCTATTAAAAAAGAACAGCACTACTTCAAAAAGCATTTCTCAGATGAAAAGAAGAAATCAGTGCAAGGTTTTGATTATGTAAAATACGAAACCAACATAATTCCATTCCCATTTCTGCCCGTGACTCACTGCAGAAGCTGCACCATGTGCCTGAGTCACCTGCACACTGCTCGTGCCTCAGAAGGACACATAAATTATGAGTCAGTTATAGCTGAGCTAACCTAGTAATAGTAGATCACTATTACCCTGTTCCCAGAGAGCATTTAAGTATATACATACAGGGTAATTTATGGCAGCTCATGAATATATGTCTTTTCTGACAAACACTCATGACCATTAATTCGAACAGAACACATTTATGCATCGTTCTGAATGAGACAGACAGAGGAGTTCCCACTACACCAGAAGAGGTCACATCACAAAGTCATCACAGAGGGAAGGCAATTGCATCCTTTGGACCAATAGCACAAGTAGTTTCAATACTGGTAACATTGGTTAGAGGAAGATTTTCTACCTCAGATGAAGGCAAAAAGCTGTCAGGAGTAGAGATGTGAATATCCAGCTTCACAAAAAAAGGGTGAGAACACCGTAAGCGTCACTAATTTTTGCCCCCTGTATCTTTTATCTGTGCAATTTGCTTATCCAGTTTGGTAGGAGAAGCATATGAGCACCTGTGTGTCACGGGCCAGCTTGTGCCTGGCAGGTTTAATACACAACAGAATTGTAACAACCAAAGAAATGTGTCTGCTCTTTACCTCAGAACATATTCTAGGCAACTTCCAAATACCTTGGAAAACATTAACACAACTGATACATATTCCATAAAAAAGATAGGCCAGATTGCTCACGATGATTTAGGCGGAATGATAAATGAATATCGAGTACCAAACTATATAAAAGCAGTTTATATATGCTCTTAACAGACTTCCCACTTCCCAGCATGGGCTTTGAAAATAGCAAGTCTCAATAGCATATTTATTATTAACACCATAATAAGAGGAGAATCTAACTTACAATAGATGAGAATGGGAAAGAGAAGAGGTATTATACTCCGTAGCACTTAGCAAAACACAATCTTTTACATAGAAATAAGAAAATAAAACATATTTGGCTTCATGTGCCATCAGCCTCTTAATTCACATATTGTACAGCCTCCTGTGTTCCAACCAAGTAGCAGGTTTTCAGGGACTTTACTCCTTCTGAATGCTTGGGATTGGCAATGCTGTTGATTTGCCAGCATTCTGGCATGCATGAAGTGATCTAGACAGAAAGGAACACTGCTTTCTTTACTCTTAGGAGACTGTTCTTATCTTCACCAGAACAGAGAAGCAGGAATAACCACAGCAAATAGGCCACTGCTCACTACATGTTTTCTCCTGATGAAATTTATCTTATGGCTTCAAAAAAAGGCTCATTTCAGAGATTCCACAGCTGAAGGCAAATCAGCAGATGTCTGTCCCTCCCCCCTCATGGTTACTAAAAATGTGCTGACTTCCTTCTCTGCCTACATATGGCTTCCAGCCTTTTTCAGTGAGAAACCCTGTCCCAAAGAGCACACAGCCATTTGTACATTACTCTACCCTAAGAGAGTAGTAGACAGGAGCTATTTATTCCTCCTCCCTCCCATATAATCACAGATGCTATTCTTAACTGTCACTCTCACTTTGTATTGTTCATATTGTGTGGGACAAGGCTGGTTATTTTCTTAAAGCCATGCTCACTACAAAACAAAATGCCACCATAACTTCTTCCTCTCCAATTGCAAGCATGTTTTCAGATACCAACTGGCTTTAAAAGTAGACTATCAAATGAGTATCTAGATACCATTTATCAATCCACTCTGGTTATGGAGGTCTCCTTGGGTTTAGACAAGTCCTTTTGCCTGGGATTCAATGCTCATGGCCATAGCTAGATTTGACAGGTTTAATTGGAAAGAAGTCAGTCCAGGAGGCACTGTACAAAAGCCCACAGAGGGGAAAGCTCAAAGGAATTAAACATACAGAGCAAAGTGTGGGTTAAGTGACAAAGTGCATTTTACTGGAAGGGGAGCTAAAGAGACACTGGTGAAAGGAGATCAAGACACTGCCAATGCATTTGGAATATTAACATCAGAGACTGCCAGCAATTCTGTGAAAGCCAGTGACTCACACCTTCTCTCTTTCTCTGCTCACCGTGACGCGCCTCAAACCTTATTCACTTTTATTGCTGTCTCTACAATTTTACATTCCTTTTACTCTCAATGAATATGGTCCAAGTTGATTAAGAAACCTGACAAAAGTGAGGACATATTGAAAGGTCTGCTGCAACGAGACACACCAGGTACTTTAATAACAGCACTAAAACCTAAGAGGACTTTCTCATGCTATTTTGCTGCTCCGTTTGAAATCAGTGAATGTATTCCACCTTAAGAAAGAATAAGTGGTTTTCTTCCCTCTGTGAACATAAAGGGATCCAAGCATGTTACACCCATTTTCTTTCTTTTACAGCCATATAACCTTAATAAAGCTGACATTTCACATAGGGAATTACAAGAAAATAAACCCCTACCCTTTAGGAAACTGTATTTATGCCAAGTCATCCTTAAAATGTCATAAACTGTTCTTTCCAGTGGAAGAATGAACTTTCTAAATCTGAAGAATTATTTCACAAATCGCAGAAGATGTTTCAAATGGCTGTTAAGACCAACATACAGAAGAAGTTTGCTAAATAACGGCCTTCCTGGTTTCCAGACAGGATCTGTATTTGTATTTCTAATAGCTGCCTATTTTCGACTTACTCATTAGCAAGAGAGTAGATGTGTCACAAAGAGTGCCTGATGTGCAACATGTGTGCACATGTTACCTGGCACACAGTATGGGTCCCACATTCTAAGTTAACAGCACTGCAGCTCTCCTCTGTGCATGCTTTGTGACTCTTTAGAAGGGCTGGTTAAAACGTAGAGGACTTCAGTTTATCAAAAAGGTGATTTGCAGTTCACACCCTGTAATTATTAATCACACTAATCATAACAATACTAAAAAGCCACACACAGATCCAGGTTCCATTTCTACCAGTAACTCTTGTAACAAAACCATATCAGAAATGACAGAGGAATTAAACTGCTAAGCACTGATGTCATTAACATCTGCAATAATATTTTTATCTTCAATTTAGCCACACCTGAAATAATTGGTGATAACAAATGATGGATTATTCCATATTGTTACATAATTGAATTGCAAACAGGAATTCTGTGCTTGCTTGCATTCTGTATCCTTCATCTCCCCTGCAGTGATCCAGTAGGATGTTTTCCTGACACTTTGGAAAAGAATGGATAGCACTTAGTTTCCAGGGGCAAGATTTTCCAAAACCCTGGTTTGTTGCTTTCTGCATTCCTGATGGAATATTTTGCAGTAACGCCAGTTCCCTGTTGGGGTGAGTGCTAGTGAGCTCTGCAAACCTGTGATTATCCAGAGCGCCAACAAATACTAGAATTGGAGACAGACTGCAATTTAGACATCTCCCATTTAAAGAAATGCTGCCTTTTCTTCACAAGCAATGTTTCATCAGTGTAAAATAATGACAACTTTTCAAAAAGCAGCATGAAAAAAGGTAGGGAAACATCTGCTGTGTACTGCTCAAAAGGAAAAGCCATGCTTCTTCCATAGCCCCAAATCCAGCACCTGCCAGCACATGTGCACATTAAAAACCATACAATCCTCACTGACTCTACAGAAATGACTGGCTATTTTCTATTAGCTGTTTCTTAGAATACATAAACATCTTCCATCTAAAGAGCAAAATCATGCTGCTTCTTGTACTTTAAGAGGTCTTTCAAGAGCCTACTTATTTCAGTAGTCAGCCTAAATACACAGGTTCTAGAAATACATGGGTTTTTGCAAGCAGGAAT
>NW_009926465.1:5100-6890 GCF_000696875.1 Nestor notabilis
CAGTTACACTTGTTGACAAGACCAACTCAAGTCCCTATTTTATATACACTTACACAGCCTGCTTACAGACACACACATGGTATGGAGATGCAAACAAAGGTGCAAAGTATGTTATTCCACTTCGCCTTCTCCACAAGTTCTCACGTGGTACAGACAGGGACATCTACTGTCAGTTAGTTGTGCACAGATTGACTCATGAGTGACTAGGAAATTAAATCCTCCCTGAAGAAACAGTCAGAGCTGTGTGTTCTGTAAATAAAAGAGGACCACAAGTAAAAAATAGATAAATAAAATGCATTCAGTCACACATCGTGAATTTATATATGCAAAATATTCCCCTATACTTGTCATCATAAGACACTCTGAGCTGAATTCAATATGTGTGTTGAGTTTATTGCCTGACTCACTCAGGCTTCTTTTCTAACAGATGGGAGGTGCTGAGCTCCAACCATGGGCTCCCCCTCCAGCAGCAGCTCACCAAAGCATGGACTTTCCTGGTGCCCAGCTGACTCAAAATGACCTGAGTCATTTTGCCCAAATGTTACATAGACAACTAAGATGTTATAATACTTCATCTGCAAACAATTTATGTCTGAAACACAGAATGATAGAATCCCAGCCTGGTTTGTGTTGGAAGGGACCTTAAAGCCCATCCAGTTCCAAGCCCCTGCCATGAGCAGGGACACCTTCTACTAGAGCAGGCTGCTCCAAGACCCAACCTGGCCTTGAACACTGCCAGGGATGGGGCAGCCACAGCTTCTCTGGGCACCCTGTGCCAGCACCTCAGCACCCTCACAGTAAAGAACTTCTTCCTTATATCTAACCTGAACTTCCCCTGCTTCAGTTTGAACCCATCACCCCTTGTCCTATTGCTCCAGTCCTTGATGAAGAACCCTCTCCAGCATCCTTGTAGGCCCCTTCAGACACGGGAAGCTGCTCTGGGGTCTCCACACAGCTTCTCTTCTCCAGGCTGAACAGCCCCAGTGTTCTCAGCCTGTCAAGAATCACAAGAATCTATCACCTACATTCAAACGTACTTCTGAAAACCACTAACTGACCAAGGCAGCGGCATTTCTATACTTCTCACAGCTGTCAAGAGTTTAACCACACATAACTAGTGATGCCAAGGCCTGTGGCCATTCACCCAAGCAGAATAAGACACAAACCCATGCTGGCTACAGGTGACGTAAGCAAACAGTAACACAACAAAGAGCAATTGCGTCCACTCCCTCCTTCATCACACCCTTGCCCTCAGAAGAACTGCTGAGGGGAACCCAAATGCCTCCCTTGCTGCAGAGCATCATTTTGGCACCATGCACCATCACTACTATAATGTTATCACAGCCACTCTTTTTGTCATGTATATCTGAAAAACTGTTTACATGTTTTCTTAGTGCATAGTGTCACACACACTGACACTGAGCCTGGCTGGTGCAAGAACTGGAGGTGAAGGACTGCAGAAACCAGGGTCATGTGCCAAGCATCCTGCAGCACATGAACCTCAGCTAGGAGAGAGAGGGACCAAGACACCTTGACTGTCATAATTCCACTCCTCTCTGGAAGGTTGAGGACATGTGGTCAGTGACTGAAGCAGATTTATCCCTTCACTAATGGGACATGAACAGAAATACTGAGTACTGAGAGGATCAGGTTTGAGACCACCTTAAGAACCTGAATGTGCACAAGTCCATGGGACCTGATGAAATCCATCCACGGGTCCTGAAGGAGCTGGTGAATGAAGTTGCTGAGCTAATATGAAGTCCATAATATTTGAAAAATCATGGCAGTCA
>NW_009926466.1:0-1018 GCF_000696875.1 Nestor notabilis
CCGCCGTGCAGCAGCACCGTGCCCTGCGCCAGCCCTGCAGCGCTGCCACGCGCGAGGGACGAGCTCCGAGGGCTCAGGCTTTGCAGTAAAGCGGTGCCAGGCCCCCAGCCCCACTGCAGCTTCCCTGCAGGGTGCCCCCGGGCTCAGCTCTTCCCCATGGTTCTGCTGCCACCAGCTCCAGGCAACAATGAGCTGCTTTGCAGACTCACCTCGGTGTTTGCCCCAAACGGCCACATGTCCCTTCAGTGGAGATGTCCCTCATGGGGCCATGAGGTGCCCCAGCCCACGGGCACGATGTGCTTTTTGTTTAAAAATCCCAGTCCATACTTCCACACACGCTCTTGGCTGCAAACAGCCGTGCTGCGGCCACTGGCCTCAACACAGCACCCCAGATCACCAGCTACTGCTGCCTCCCTACAAAGGCAGCATCCAGCATGGGGGACACACACTGTGCTTGGCCACAACACTGCAGGGCCACATCTGGAACCTCCCAAACCTGCCTGGGCTGCCCATAGGATGTGTGGGACGTGGGGAAGGGACTAGAGCTGCCACAGTGGCTTTCACACCAGCAGGGCCAACACCATTGGGAGCCTCTCTCCACTCAACCCACCCAGGGAGCTCCTTTTGCTTTCTTAGAGGTGTTTTCTGCTGCAGGGTTTAAGGCCCAAGAAGTAAACCCTTTGCTGGGTGTTTGTGGCAGGGCAGTGAGCTAAAAGCCTTGGTCGGATGGGCAGGTGGACACTGGTGGCTGCCTGGCACAGCAGGAGGGTGCATTGCCACCTCATTGTCCCCCCCAGCACCAGAGCCTGGTCACAGCCTTGCACTGCAGAGGGGGTCCTGGTCCCTGTGCGTGTCAGGGATGGGGACACCCAGGTCAAGGTTGGATGTCACTGCCGTGGAGGTGACTGCCCCAGAGTGGAGGGGCTGTGCTCCCGGAGCTCTGAGCACAGCCTTGGCTGCAGCCCCTTCCCCACAGTCACAGCACAGGGTGGTGAAACCCTCTGCTATGGCTGTGATA
>NW_009926466.1:1109-74743 GCF_000696875.1 Nestor notabilis
CTGTGCAGTCTGATTTAGTTTGTTTGCCTTCCCCAAACCAAACAGTGTTGAAACTTGGGGGGGGTGTTTGGCAAATCCCGTCCCTTGCTTATAAAAGCTGCTTCCTGGCACAAGGCTTCCGGCATCCTGTTCCTTTCAAACATCGCCGGCAAGGGGTAGCAGGAGGATCCCAGAACTATTTGGAACCTATAATCCAGCGTCTGAGCACTGGGTTTGTCTGCCCGCTGCTCCCACCAGCGGCCATGGCCATACCTGTGCCTCCACTGCTGGCCGCGGGGACTGGTGTGGTTTTTAATTTGTAGTAAGAAGTAAATTAGAGTAAATTTAGCACAGATGGGAAGCGAGCCAAGCCATACTGACTGAATTCTGCACGCACGTCTCCACTCCTCCCCACTGAACCCTGTGCCCTGATGGCAAAGGGTGCGCTCTGAGGAACACTCATTGCCTGGTACCTATTTCGAAAGGAGCCGCAAGGAGAAGCAAGATTTTCTTGGAGATCCTGAAACACAGTTGGAGCCCTCACAATTCACAGCCCCACACAAGATGGGTACCACTATCATCTACCATGTGATGCTGAAGCAGAACAATTCCTTGTACGAGCTCTTGCTCCAAGCCTGTAGCAATTCAAACCAGTGGGGAACAGGCAAAACTAAACAGAACAATATTTGGGCCTTTTTCTCTTGGTAAATATGGAAGCAGAGTTGCAGCTATTTAGCTTGACATCTATTCAATCAGTGCTGTTTCCCACACAGACAATACTATGGTTCCTGAGGGGCCAGGCTGAATTCACACCAGGAGAAGCAGAGGTGAAAAGCTGAGTCTCCTCCAGCCCCTTGTCCTTCTGTGGCTTTGTGGAAACAAGCGGTCACGGCTGCCAGCCCCACTGCACGTCACGGCCTTCTCAAGGGTGTTCTGTGCTTGTGTTTGCTGCTACAGTGCCAGATCTCAGGAAACAATGAATTCACTGGTCACCCAATGCCTCTGCCTTTCAGCAAAGTGACTCAGGTATGAAGCAAAGTAAGAGTGCTGGTGTTATTCTAGACAACGCCAGACAAAAACTACTTCAGCCTCTGGTTAAAATCCTACTTTTCCTCTCTAAGCACATTTACTGGAAATGTGTCAAAGCCAAAGAATGTAAAAATGTGCTTACAAATAGCACAGCAGTTCCCAGGAGCGAGTTTCTGTAGTAAGGCTGCACAATTCCTGCTTATCCCTCTGGCTGCTGCAAGGAGCTGGTTTGGGTATTCCCTTAGCACACTGCCCTTGCTGGAGAACCAGGCGATGAAAGGGGCAAGAAGTGTTTCAGCAAAGCCTCCTTCCTCCCCAACCCTGACTCTGGAAGAGGAAACTCTGCAAGTCACCCTGCAAAAAACCAGGTTTTGTATAAATGAGGGATACCTCACACTGCCCTGCTCCCTGGGCACCCACCTTGTGCCCCTGTCAATACTGATCAACATTTTCCCTCATCTTTTAGAGAAGAGCTTTGTGACACTTCATCTGTGGATTCTGCCCACTGGAAGAAAAGCTGACGTTACAAATAATTATCCAAAAAGTGCAGGTGCAGGAGGGGGCCCAGAGGTGGGAATCCAGAACTAAAGTTTGCTGTGGCGCCTGGCTGCCTGAGCAGAGCCTGTCCTGCAGGGCTCTCACAACCCCAGCCTGGCTGCTGACTCAGGACACAGCCTTGGCCAAACTACTTGACCTCCTCACCCCACTTCAGCACCCTGGGGACAGGCCAGAGCCGGTCTCTCCCAGCCTGGAGACACTGACAACAGCAGGAGCACCAGAAGGCCAGGCAGAGAACTGGATTCGGGTCAAGTGGTGAACCAAGGCTGAAGAGCTTTACCCTTGCTTAGAACAAAAGTAAAAGGGTTAAAGGGTTGTGCTCAGCCCTTCCTAGAAGCCAGGAAATTTTTCTTTCTTTTGTGTCCGATGTTCTGGTGGGAAATGGTAATGAAGCAGGCAGCGCAGTGCTTGGAAGGGCAGCAGTCCCTTCTGCACTGTGCTCGCAGTGGTCCTTCATGGACTGCAGTGAGGGCTGCCAAAAAGTTGGAGTAGAAAGGGAAAGTGGGTAGTTATCTCTGCAGCCTGCTGCTGCGAAAGGAAACTGTCCCTTATATCAATCTGTAACAAGGACTCTTGCTGAAACAGGAGTCCTTGCCACACCTCTGTTGCCTTCCTTTGTAATCAAAAGCTCCATTCTTTCATAATAATCTCCATTTTAATCTAGTACAAAAAAGCATTTTACTCTTAGGAATTTCATTAAACTGCCTATTCCAGCTCTAGCAGTACTGTGAACTTAATGACTCAAAAATGTGCTGAAGTACAAGTCAGGTAAAAGGGATCAATAACAATTTATGAGGAAAATGCCAGCCCACGATAAGCAAGAGGTTTCAATAAGACACAAGAAACTCAGCTTGAGGAAAGTACCATCATATCCCTGTTCCAGGAATCAAACACGTTATTTCAAATTTACATGCTGCAAAATCTTTCAAAACAACCCCCCCTATTATTCTTTCAAACTAGTTTGAACTTCCTATGATTTAACAAAGATGTAATCATATCCGCAAAGATCCCAAAGCTCCTCATGAGCATCTTAAAAAGTAGGAATGAATCATATCCCTGTACAACAACCAGCTCTGCGATGCCATGATCCTGGAAATGACAGTTGAACAGTCAAAGGCAAGCACTCAAAAGAAAATAAAAGCATTTAATGCAAAACATTTTACCAAAAGTTTTTACAGCAATTTCATATAAATGGAGTCTTCTCTTAAAACAGGAATCCACTGGTAGAAATGTCTTGTTACAAAGCTGATTACAAAACTATCTCCTCAGCCACATAGAGAGGTAGGGAGGGTATTTCTGTCAGCTGGCAACACCTAACATTAACTGCAATGTAATGTTCAGGGTCCAGCCTGCCACGTCTAAGTGATGGTTACACACATACGTTTTTGGATTAAAACTCCACAGGCTGATATATCTCTACCCCATAAGGCCTTTATTAAGCTTCCTAATAATTTGTGGGTATGCAGTGGAAATATCTTCCCATCAGCTGTATTATATGGTTTTCCTTAATGCTGGGAAAACTGATGTCAGGGCAGACTATGGCGTGTGTTCCCCTCAAGGGATGGTTGGAGAAAATAATAATAATTAAAAAAAAAGAATAAAAGAAAATGTTTCTATTCCTGCTTAGTTTCTCCAAGCTGTAGTTTCCAGGACCCAAGGACAGCTTTGAACTGCACATCCTGGCCCCTCTGGCTGCCCAGTGGCCCAGGGAAGGCCAGCCACAGGCTGAACAAGTGGTGCATCTACCCCAGGCTCCCCATCTAGGTTTGCTCCTTCCCAGGCTGTCAGAATCTTCAATGGGTACAGAGAGAGCTCATTTCAGAGTGAGCAAGGCCCTGTGCAGACTGACAGCAGTCAGTCCAGCCAGGATCCTGGCAGGCCTGCCAAGAGCAAGAGAGAATATTGGTCCTGGTTAAGAACTACCAAACAGGCAGCTGGAAGGGAAGGGCAGGAGAGACTGGAGCCCTCTCCTCCCCTCTGCAGAGCACTACAGCAGCACAGGCGCTTCCCCAGCACATTAATTCATCCCTTCCTTTGGCACACTTGGCTCGTCTGGAAACAATTACCTGTAAAAGGAGCTCTTTCACCAACGTAGCTGTTCACTGAAGTAGCGTCCTGCAAGGCTGGTCTTTGCCTGGTCTGCTGCCAGCCAGGCAGAGAAAGGCTCCAGCTAATCCCCTGCAGAGCTGGGCTGCCTGCTCCCCGCTTAGCAAAACAACAACAACAAGGCCTTCGAGGAAGATGCAGTGGGGGGAATGCCGCTCCCTAGAAAACAAAGCCACATTAACCAGCCTTAACAAAGCAACAGTTTTCTTCCCCAGTGGAAGGGCAGGCTGGTGCCTTCCCTCCCCAGGACAGACTGTCTTTTGGGCTCTCTGGGGACATGTGGGAAGCCGCCTTTTCTTCTTCTGCTGTGCTGCTCCAGTGCTAGGCTCCCCACGCTGCTACCAGGAGCTGAAGTCCCCGAAGCCTGTGCTCTTCTTCTCTTTCTTTGCAGCTGTGCTGGTTGAGGGCCCGTCATCTTCCATGCTGCGCTTCCTGGAGCCAAAATGAAAACAACTTTCAGGGACTATTTACTGTTCAGTGGGACCAGGGCAGCTGGATGCCTTTCCTCTCCCAGCATCAGCTATACCGGAGCCAGCTCACTCCTTATCAGTTAGAGAGGAGAGAAAGCTCCATGCCAGCATGGGGACCATGCAGGGGATGGATGGGTGCCTTTAGCACACCCAAAAAGAGGGAGTGTGTGTCAGTCTGTGGGGATGGTTTGGGTCAGGCTTTGAAGACCTCCAGGAATGTGTTCAAGACCCAAGTTCTCCAGACCAGAGCTGAAGATTTAACAGCTGTACTTTTTTAACACAGTCACAATGAAAATGTGAGCCACAAGTTCTCACCCCACCTTCTCACCTAGCAGCAAAAGGATTTATGGGGAATTAGGTGTAAAGCAGCTGGACAAGTTTTTCAGACCCTTTCCTTTTTCTTGAGCACAGCCTGTTGCAGTCACTGCTGCTATTCCCAGCCTCTCTCAAGCAGAGTTTGCAAACCCATGGAAACGCTATGGAGCCAGCTCACATACTGTGCTTTCATTGTCAGGTACCAGTAAGTGAACAGGGAGAACCAAAAACCCTGAACCTGCCAAAAGGCTGCTATGGACCAGACTCAGAAGGCAGGCTGCGGTGAATGAAGGACTAGGAATGAAAACCTCCTTTCTATGCTACTTGGTCCTTTCCACAGAGCGGCAAACTCTGCCTGGGTTTCCTCTGTAAATACAGTGCAGAATGGTGTCAGTTTTAAGCTGAACATAATACTTTAAGAATAAAAGCAGTATTTTGTAACTGAAACATTTTACTGACCCACCAAACTGACCTACTGGGCTAACATATTTTTGTTCTCATAGTCATGCAAATACCTGTAAATCACAGAGGCACACACACACTGATTAAATAGCTGTCCAGATCTGTGTATGCATAATTGCACACCTTCATGCAGCAGACAGAAAACAGCATTTTGTAAATGCTTTTAGAGAAGTCTGCTAAAAATCAAGTGGAAGGCATTCATTTTAATTTTTCCAAAACTCATGCTAAGCTGCTGCTCAGGCAGATTCTGCTCTTTCCTTAGGAAAGCAAGTGACACTGCCAATCCCAATGGGTGTACAAAGGGTGTCTGGGAGAGGATGCTTTAGGACAAGCCTGTACAACCAGCCAGGTTCCCTGGAGCTACTCGCCAGATGCCCTGTGCTCCCACAGCAAGCCTGGGAACCTGCTTCCCTTTCTGACCACTTCAGTTGTGCTGGTACCACTGTTTGTGCAGCTGAACAGGGAACCAGATCAGCAGGCTGATATGGGTTTAAAGCAACTACTCTGTGCAAGGGAGAAGCTGCTAAAAGAGAAGCATCTGTCAGACTGCGGCCTTCAGAAGTAACTGCAGAAGAGGGAGAGAGTAAAAGATGGTGTAGGAAGTGACACAGTACAGTTCCTCAAGGACTTCTGAATTGTGGAAATATATCTACAGTTCTGAAGTCAACAAATGCTGTTAAAGACCAACTTGGTCATGTTCAAGTGCTAAAAGGAAAGCTCAGTTAACTTGTAATCTTCAAGAGCATAAGGAGGGAACTCTCGACCATTCTGACTGCATGAAAGTGTTTTTGCAAAGCCTGCTGGCACAAACCAAACATCCAAGCAATGGCACTGGACAAGGTCAGTGTCCAGCAGGAAAGGCAACTAAAACACTCAACAAGGATGAGATGGGCAGGGTACTCACGCTGCGGCCATGTTAATGTATTTTCCAATCCCCTGCCGGTAAGTTTTAGGAGTCTGGACCTCTTTCTTTGGTGGGACCACCTCAGCTTTTGCTTTGGCTGCTGCTTCTTCTAGCTGGACCTTCTCTCTTTCAGCAGCAACCTGTGCGAAACAAAAGAGTTCAATCTGTTGAATGAGCTAGTCCAGCATAAGGAGAAAATGCCTACAATTCTTTGAAGCTTTAAAACACTCTAAACCAGCAATCAGCACCACTGTGATTACAGGGCAGGCTTTGGAGACAGACTTCAAGGGCCACTACAAACAGGCTGTCTGCAGCCATTATAACAAGACTCTTCTCACCTGCAGCTACCCATAGCTACTAGAAGCATTTGGAAAGGAAACCACTGGAAGTGTGATGGACTGAGAGCCATGGCAGTCTGTTACAAGACCTCTCTGCTAAAAGAGCGGCGATGATCCTGGCACACAAGACAATGCTGAATGGCAGCTTTTTAATTTTAGCTTAGAACCATATGGGCCAGGGGGCTGCCATGTTCAAAGAAAAGGCCTTAAGTTACAAAGTTCTCCAAAGAAAAGCTTTGGCCTTTCAAGAAAACCAACTAACCAACTACCCTCACCTGGGCATCTGCTTCTTCATACGGATCAACAAAAACGGTTGTTGTCTCAATTCGTATTTCCTCCTGGGAGCAGAAAAGAAGAGCAATTCAGTCTGGTGATTAAGTTACACCATCTCCCCCAAGTCTGGTTTTCAGAGAAGCAGCAGCATGGTGAACTGCACTGCCACACAAGGCCATATATGTTTGCACAGCCCCTGGTGCTTCACACATACCTTGGGACGGTCTGTTTTGGGGTCACTTTCCACATTCTCCATAGCAGTCAGAGTCTCAAAGCCACCAACCACCCTAAAAGAGGAAGGACACAATTTCCAGCTGTCGCAACACACTCAAAACATTCCTGCACCCTTACATCTAATATACCAAATTTATGCCCACTACCCTAGCAGATTTGTCCAAAAACCCAGTAGCTACACAAAGGACAAGTGACCATGAACAGCCATCTGTGTAAGCCACAAACCCGCTTTAAAATGGGTTCACTTTCTAATGCTATGTCCATAGATTTGGAGCTCATTTGTCACTCCTACGAGCTTTGAAAAACAAATCAACAGACTTGGTCGAGAAAGCAAATGTTTCCATTAACTTCTGATTTTTTTGACTTTTTAGGTTTCTTTTTTTTGACTTGTGTATCAGACCGAAGAGTGTCACTAGCAAGAAAGAGAACTGCAACTGGCTCTACTGGGGAGCAGTGACAGAGCTGTTTGTAAGAACACCACTAACACAGAAAGCACAGGCTTGCTCTAAAGCACATCATGACCATGAGCTCGTGAGGGCTCTGGGAAGGCAGAAGCACATCAAGTCACAGCCACAAGATAACATCAGGACACTTTTCAGCACAGTTTTTATTTAGGAGGACATCAGATCCCTGGCTTCTCGTTTTTCAAGTCAACGTATCCAAATACTTGCTGAAGACTTTCTGGACCGTTGTGTGCTCATTTTTAAAAGAAGTGTGGAACAATGAGGAAGTTCCAGAGAAGGATATTTGGAAAGGATAAATGGGGTGACCCAGATAATTATAAGCCTGTCATCTATCCCAGCAAAATAATGGAACAGCAGAGACAGGACGTGATTAAGAAAGAAAGGAAATAAGTAACAGCAATCAACAAGTTTTTGTGGAAAACAGTCTGTCAAACAACCTTCTATCTTTGAGATGACAGATGTGGTTAACAGGGATAACAGTGTCCATGGAACAGACTGCTGGAAGGCGGCGGATACTTTGACTGACAAACCAGGACAATAAGAAGTTAACCCAGCACACATTAAACAAACAAATGTGCTGACAGGTATCAAATTCTAATTTTGAATAGGAACCACTGAGTCAGTACGTTTCCAGAGGGGTCCTGCTGGGATCAGATCCTGGTCCCAGGGTATTTAACGCTTTTATCTACATCACCATCCACAATTAAATTTGAAAACAGCTATACATAGAAAGGCAAAGACAGGCTGCTGATGCGAGTGATCCAGAACCCTTGAAAAAGCAGGCTGTAGCTGGACAATATCTGTTTTAATAGAGCCAAGCCACATGGCCAGCAACCAAAAATACAAGCCCATATTAATGGCTGTGGGACAATGAGAAGCAGCCATAATTCTCAGAAACTCTGCTCCTGGAGCCAGAGGAGTCTGGGGCCAGGAACTCAGCATCAAGGGCAGGAGCCACCATTAAGGAGCCCATAGCTAGACCCTAATGCATTTTGGTGATGCTCACAAACCTTCAGTCACTATGCTAATTAAAGCTTATTGGGAATACTTTGTCACTTGCATATTTCAAAAGGCTGTGACAGACAAGGCACTCACAGGTTATCAGTAAATGACCTAAACAGTCTATTTTGACATGATTATAAAGGCCTAAGGGGGAAGAAGACAAAGGTGTTATGCCTGCAGAGTGTGTCATTCTCTTTTCTTCTTAGCTTCTTGTCTCTAAAATGGAAAATTACTTTCTTTTATACCCCTGCATTCTGTAACATTTTGCACAGAGAGTATCTCCATGCATATTACAGTGTCAGCACAGCGAGCTCTCAATATAGGTTTATGGTTTTAGACACTGCCATAATACCAATAAAAACCAAAAATTAATTTGAATGCAAATGACCAGCTCAGAGAACTCTGACCAGAGGAACTGGAAATAACTTACTATTCACTTCTGTTTAGGGAGCATTTGGAAGCTTTGTCAAGGATCAGGCCCAGCTGAAGCTGGTGTCTCATAAGTAAAAATAAAATCCAAAAAGGACACGATCTGATTGCAAACATCACCTGCACAGTAAAAACTGAGCTACACACTAAGCAGGACCCTCATGGCTGGATGCAAAAAGACCTGGAATATTCCAACTTAAGGTCTCAAGCTGTAAAGGACTTTGCAAGCTTTCGTCTGATTTATCTAAGTAGAGATACAATGTACCCGCAGGCTCTTGAAACATTACATGTTGTTATTGTCAAATCTCATGATGTTACATTGCAGCACCGAAATCAGTTTGACGAGATATAATGTGTCTAAGCCCATGTAATGGCATCTGTTATAGCAATTGCTCCTCACACAATGAGGAAACCAACACACCGGAGTAGTTTTGGGGATTCTTTGCCTGTCCTACAACACATTCTGGGTGTAAGAAGAAAAGGTCATGGACATCTGGCCAAGAAAAAAGCCCAGACAAGTTATATGCAGAAAAGACTATCAGGTCAATACATTAAAGAGTTAAAAAAACTCTCTAAAGAGAGTGCCACTACTTAATATTGCAATATTCACTAACTTTGAACAAAAACAGATAAAACCTGTCCTGTGAATAAATAAGAGTCTCAGCATAAGGAACTTGGTACATCATTTTCATTAAAACAAAATGCAAACTCCAGAAATTAAGACTAACATATATCCCTTTACACTCTTCACATGTGCTAAATGCATTACCCGGACGGCGACAGTTCACACGGTGTTAGCCTTTCTCACACAACATCACTTGTGCTAAGTTGGGAATGCAGTGGGGAAGCGAAGAGAGAAGGGCAGAAACAAGCTTAACCTTTTTCCTGCTGTTTCTGGCTCCGTGCCTTCCATAAGGTGCCACAGATGCTTTGTCCTAAATTGACTAAATGAGGTCTATACAGATGTTCAGATGACCGCCAACAGAGAAAAAGATGATACCTTCAAGACACCATTTACATTAGAACAACCAGTGAAACCGAGGGTTTGTTGTGTGCTTCCAGTAGATGCTGAACAGAGAAATGATGATCTCAACTATATATTTAGCTCAGCATCCCTGAGACAGCTTGTTGTATTTTTAGAGGAGCTTGACAAATGTTGCATTACATTTAAGCATGGACGACAAGGTAACATTTAGGCTTTTTCTGTTAGCAGGGTAATGAAACAAAAATGTGTCCTTACTTGTGTAATTTTGTTCTTAAAAACTGAACAAAGTTAGCACTGGAAACCTTTGCATTTCAAATTTAGAGATGTTATTTAAAATCTTACTTCCTGTTAAGCCTCCTTTATGCAAACAGTCACCCTGCTTCAATATCACTGCCAATGTCTTTGCAGGAAGTGCAAGTGAAATATCTGGAGCAAGCTCTACCTATCTGCAATATGCCAATGAACATCTCGCTGTACATTAGTTACCGCTGCTCCCAAACAAAACTGCAGCTCCCTTGCAGTTCCACAGACATTCACACATGGATTTCCTATTTCTGATAGTTTTGTCTAGAAGAATTATAGGAATTAAGCCTTATGCAATGCTGGGGATGGCAGCAGTCCAAGACGATAGAGCTTCCTGGTCAGAAGATGATACAAGAACAATGTCTGGAGTTTTTTATTTAAAAGAAGGCTTTAAACTAGAAGCAGAAAGCAGAAAGAAACATTGTTGTTTTGTAAACACATTCTGCCCTCGAGGTTATTTCTATAAAAAGGAGTGCATACATTTATATACACACACAGAGAACAATATAGACATGTACAAACATGCACACTCAGGACAAAATGTTTTCTATGTACACACCCCATCTGAAATGGATCGAGCAATTTGAACTTGTAACAAGGATGCAGCCAAAACATCTCAATCTCTCATACGGGCTTAATCTAGCAGGTGAGATGCAGTAATGATGGGTGCTGAAAAAATAAAACAGCTTGGAAAAAAGCATTTTGAAGCTAGACTCAACAGATGAACCTGGCACATAAGGACTTCTCTGCTTTGGCACAGGTTCCTCTTCAGAGATCACACAACTGTTTTGGAAATGATAGCAGCTCTGGTTCAGCTCCAACAGCCCGGTTCTCATGCGCTACAGGACACCACTGCCAACGCTTCCACAGGGAGCCCTGGTTTATTTTCCCACCTTGCTCTTCACTCCTATCTGGTGTCTGGGGAGCAGACTCTGCACTGCAAAATTAGGTCAGGCGCCCTGCACTGATTCAACAACAGAATCAGCTCTTCTGCTGTCACACAATTTCTCCATTCTTCAGATGAGTTGCAGAAGAGCAACATGAACATGAGTTTCCCAGCTTAGAAGCCACTGGGTTTCACTGATTCAAACCATACAGGGAATGATACAAGTGGAAACAGATACCGTGCATTATTTAACTATATACATGGGTAACTGAATAATGCCTGGTACTTGTTTTATGTAGCTAATTACTTTAGAGGACAATGACATTTTCATTGCCCCGTTCTATAGAATCACAGTAGAAAGCATTAAACACGTTAAGAAATACTTAATACAGAGTGATAATTATCCAAGGAAAGAAAACTCTTCCACAAAAGCATCTGGCAAGGGCAGGGGGGAAGAAAAGAGAAAACTAAGTCCATGTCAGCTACTGACAAGTGCCTCCAACGTGACCAGGTCTGAGGTTTCCCAAACTACTTTGTTCATTATTTCCAGGAACAAGAGAATTGAAGAATGAGCAGCAAAAACCTCAAGAGATGGTTAAAAGTTATCTGTGTAAGCAGATACATGCAGCCACATACAAAGGGGAAAACTCTCCTCCATATACTCATCTCCTGTATCAGATGCCACATCCTTTTCTCAGTTCTTTACAAACACAAGTGATTCTCTAATAAACACACAGAACTGCTGCACAGATAATTTCCAGCTTTGCCACTTTTCTCTCCACTCCCTCTATTGCCCCTCTTTTTATCACATCACATGCCTGCAACCTGCCCTCGCTTTCAAGCCCACCAAGCTCTACTTGTCCTAAATCTCACCCAAAATAGAGAGACAGCATTTCTCTCCTCCTGTTGATCAGCACAGCTCGATCACCTTCCACTATTACTTTAAACATACACTTTTTCACGTGTCCCTTTAGCTCTGGAACAGGCTCCCCCAAAACATCCACAAAGACATTTATTTTGTTTTTCCCAGGGCTTTCTTTTTTCTTGGTTCTGAAGTGCAAACTCAGTGGAAGGTAGGCTGAAAGGGGTCACTGTCGCAACTTTCCTCCATCTATAGGCAGTCTATTTTGTACTTGCACACTCTCTGGGGCAGAGATTATGCTTCTATTTCTGCTTATAAAGGGCAAATGTACCAGGTCTCTCATCCACAGGAGCTGTGGATGAGAACATTGGGATAATAGAAAATACAATTACAACATGGATGGGATGTGCTTGCATCTGAATCTCATAAAGCACACCAGACCAGAGTGTGAGCCGATACTGGGGTTTGGGCTGTAACATCCCTGCAGCTCATGCACCTCACACAACAGCTGAACTCCCAGTTATAACATGGGTAAGAGGGAGAGCCCACGCACAGCCCACGATAGCAGCAGTCCCCTTCAAATGCTTCTCATCCACTCTGCACAGAGCAAATGTATGTTGGTTGGTTTACATCATTTGAGCTTCTAAATTAAACCTTTTACCAGCAAGCTAGAAGCCAACAAAAGCCACCAGTTAGTTTTCACATTAATTACAGCATTCTCTAAGTTCAGAGAAATGGTAATTACTAGAAATGGTAATTACTAATTTAATCTAGGCAGCTCTGCTGGAGCAGGAAATCCGTGCAGCCTGCAACACACCTCCAAGGGAACGCATTCTTCTCTCACTGTCTTGGGTTTTGCTCCCCATACATGCCAAATTATCTCTTTTATTTTCAGTAGCATCTGTCCTCATTACTGCCATGGTGGGCAGCACCATCATGACAAGATGCTTCCCCTGCCCTCCAGTCTCTTCTCCTGAGACTTGAAAATTCCAGTGCACCAAGCCAGACATGTGCCACTTTTCATAGTCCCACTGCCTGCAGCTGGTGTATTTTCCAAACATGCTTAACAGCCAAACATCTAACATTAATAGCTGCTGCTATGCAAATATTGTGTTTCAAACCAGTGGGGACATGAATAAGATGCAGCTCCAGAGAAGGAACTTTTCAATGTGCCATCCCACACAGGACAAAGAAAAGAAAGGGGTGGGGAATGGCTGCTCTTTCACTCTTTTTTGTTCTCCAAAGTATGGAAAGCCTGCTGAAAAGTTCTATACAAATTATCAACAGGTCAAATTCTGCTCTCAAAGATATGGATGTGACACTCACTAACATGAACCAGAGCTCCATAGAAACAGCTGAGGGTACAGTTGAGACCAGAATATTTAGATTTTTATATCAACTGAAATAAGTAATTCTCAAACCTATATGAAAGTCACAACAGGCCAGTAAGCATCCAGTTAAGACAATCCAATTTAACACTCATGGAAACAAAGAATTATGACTTCAAGGGTTCATTCTATTCTTAAGCCTAGATACTATTCCTAAATATGCTTCCCAAATACTATTGTGCTATACAGTCTAAGATCAGATACAACCACCAAATCCTGGAAACACCCAGGATCTAAAATAGCAAACTGGAGCTAGAGTTCCACTAGAGATACGATCTCTGGACTCTTTTGGCTTTTAAAAACAAATGCAGGTAAAAACAGCTGAAGGATTTTGATGACAGGTTATAGATCTTAAGAGCTGCACACAGCAACCTTTTATATTAAATTTGTACATAAATTCATTTATTCAAGTATTCAATTTTTAGATTAATATAGAGTGACTGGAATACATCTATCCCAGCATCTTCATTTTTTACATTCTTTGAATTTACATGCAAGAGAATCCAGAGTAAAATTCACCTTGGTTGTGTACATATGAAGATGTCACTCAGTGTTCATGCAGGAAGCCAGACATGATTCTAACCCAGCATGTTTTATAAAGATTTTCCTTTGTATTTCAGCTATATTTGCAGTGTGGGAAAGCAGCACCACTTCTTCACTCTGGCAACTAAGTTCAGATTTCTGTAGTAGCAAGGACAATTACATTAATTGTCCTTTAATTAAAAAAATTAAGACAATCTTTGCTAAAACTGCATAAATCTCCACTATATACACATAACCACATTTACTGATGTAATACCTCTCTAAAGGGCAACATACAGTGTGAAACACCATTTGAGCTATTTTGCTCATAAGATACTCGAGATGTCATGCACAGTATGTAGGCTTTTGAGAGCACACCCCCTGCACCACAGGAAGCTCAGCTACTCTTATTCTTTCCTGGTGAATTATAGTAAAACTGGAGCACACTGGGGAATACAAAGAAGCTGAAGGACTACACAGGATGCTCACTGAACCCAGGTTGCATCCAGGACTGAAGAACAGTCACATTTTCAGCTGAGCTGTCCTAACCCAAATACCATTTGATGAGATGGCAAGCTCAGGTTAACAGCATTAGCATATGGGATTTAATGGGATTTTTGCAAGGAGGACTCAATTTGTAGCTTAAGTGAAATAGACTTAGGATATAGATAATGTAACCCCTCCAAGATCCAAGAATATACTTGCTCTCAGACTTCAGTATTAGAATTTGCTTTATTTATCTGCTTTCACCAAATGACAAGGGAACTTTAAATTTTTATAGGACAGACCTGAGAAAGAAAAAAGAACTGTATTTCAAAGGGTGCAATTATTGCAGAATAAGTATTGGAACTAACAGCACTAAAGTAATTGTTTAAAATGAAGCCAGTTTCTGCCTCAAGAACTCAAAGGTACAGAAGACAGATTAAATATATCACTTTCGTTGTACAGTACAATTGTATGACATCCAATCAAAGTAAACAGCATATGCATTTATTTTCAACTGCTGCCTTTCAAACAGGTAAAACTATGAAAAGAATAATTAAATCTTCACTTAAAAAAGACTGCAAAATCTCTGGGAACTACCAATGAAGCAGGCTAGTACAATTCTCCTTCCTGCCATTTGCACGAGGCATTTGTTAGAACAGCTATGCATGACTTGGTAAATACCATGTACTGGCAGCAGAGGAAGCAAAGAACAAACTGTAACATAAAGTTTTTGTGATCTCTTCTGTAGTAAATACCTTGATCTTTATCACATGAGGGCTTGACTGGAACAGACTTTTAGAAGAGGCTTCTTTTTATAAAGAATGATGTTCCCTTGCTGTCTTGGCATTGGTAGTATCTTTATATATCTACACACATAAAAATGTATGCATATACACACACATGCACACAAACATACAGATTTTATACTGATGATAATTGTCAGGAATAAAAAATTCCAGAATAATAGAATAAAACAAAACGGGCCAAAAGACCTAGCCTATGTGGAATCTCTATGTTCTATGCCATGATGAAGAGCAGCCCAGTCATGACTAATTTCCTGGTTTATAGCTTATTAAGAGGATGAAGGCAGTGTTGAAGAGGTAATCTCTTGTGTCGCAGCAATTAGCATGCACAGATATTACCATGGTTGGTTACAGGATGATGATTACTTTGTTCATGACTCCCTGGAAAGCCACCCACAGAAGGGAAGTAAGGCAACTTACAGTGATAGAAGGAGGAAAAAAAGGCAGAGTCTGACAACTGGCACTGATGCAATGTTGGCCATCTACTCATGGCCAGCAGAACTGGATTGTGAGCTATGAATTTGTTTCAGTTCAATTGGAAGGGTCACTAGATTCTTTTCTTTAGGTTTCAGACACACACGAGCGCATGTCTGCTGTACTGCTGCTCAGAAGATCCTTCACTTACCTTCCAAAAACTGTATGCTTCTTGTCCAGATATGCACAAGAGCGGAATGTGATGAAGCTGGAAGGAATAAAGACATAACAGTTAGCATATTACCTCACTGACACTCAAAACCAGCCAGTAATGCTTAAAAACATAAAAATGTGGTTTTTATGCATGCAAAAGCTCTCTGAGAGAAGACAAGCCCCTCTCCCCTTCTGACTCCTCTACGGGAGGCCTGCTGGCCAAGCATCCTTTAACTCCTCTGTTTTGTGGGTATTGTCCTGGATCCTAGAGTAAGATATTTACACCTTACTAACATCACTAGGAGTACTCCAGGCATGGTAACTTGCACAAGCTCCAAAATCAAGCTGAGCATTTGCCTCCTTGGCCAGACAGGCCCATGGAAGCTAATGCAGGACAGGGAGACGTGCATCCTGCTTGAGAAGTATGTTTCTTGTGCGTGACTAGGAGCTTCTATCCAGTGAATACAGTTGTATAACACAACAGTCCCTGCCAGTGTAAACTTTTATCTTTCTGTATATTTACTTTTTGCATTTCTCTTCCATTACATTGGTCTGTCAGTGATCCACTTCTCTGAACATGGCAAATTTGTGACACAAACACAGCAGAAGAATATTTCCAAGAGTCAAAAATAATGAAAACCTGTGAAACCTGGATTTTTAATAATTTCAAATTCATTGGACTTTTAATTTTGGGGTTTGTACTTTTACACTTACAACGTGGGAACTAAAATACCAAATCCAAAGCAACTTGGACTACTAGAACTTTTCTCTAAAGCTCAATGCTTCTTTGGAAGACTTGGACTACAAGCATATGAGACAGAGGTTTCCACACTGTGGTCTGCAGACTATGATGGCCCATCTTGGCTGGACATGCAGTGCTGGCTTTCCTCCCTGTCTCCATCTGTTTCACTACATTAGAGACAGCTAAAAATATATAAGCATTCCAAAAGCACTTTTCCATATAAGCAACTGCCTCAGGAAGTTATAGGATTGCAAATAGGAGGGGCTGCAATCTGTCAGAAAATCTATTTAGACATAGCTTGCCCTAGGAAAGTTTTGAGATGCTGTGCAGAGTGCGAACTCCTACACAGGGCAAACTTTACAACTGAGCCTTTTGCCTGGGTTCTTTGCATCACTTTATCCCCAGATAGCCAGTACTTAAGATTATCAAGTGATCCATTTGTAATAAAAAACATCTGAGAGGTAGCAAGTATACAGAGAATGCTTCTCATCTGTCACTGCAGTCAAATAAAACTAAGGACAATGGAATTAACGTAAGTCAGGATGATCCTGGAGAAGTACTGAGCATTATTCAAGCACCACCTTACACAGGGGACCCAGCTCACTCTGCACTGCAGTGCTAATCACCTACAGGGAGGGCTAGTCACCCAGTTCCTAAGGTCACAACAGTTGTCAGAAGTGTCTAAACACTGCCTAGGAAGCTTTATAAATGTGGGCAGCTGGAGCCTCTCAAGGACTTCACATATAAAGGAATTTCATATTTCATTTGCAAATTTCAGGGAAACATATGATCACATTTACAGCAGCAGATGATGTGACTCAATGTGGCACATCGCTCATGAACTGTCTCTTTAACTTCTGTTTCTAGAATCCCCCTTTGGAAAAAAAACTAAAAAAAAAATTGAAAAAAAGCCTCTACTCTCCCCTAATTTAGCACCTGAGTTCTGGCAATAACATTCAAATCCAAAATAAGCTCTACAGCAACTCAATCCTGCAAGCTGCCCAACATGTGCTTAGCCTGAAGTATGTAAGTAAGCCTATTAAAGGCCCTGAGACAAGCACTTGCATTTAATTAAAGCTAACCACACTAGTGCATAGCTTACAAGCCATAATAATACTTAGCATCATGAAGACCAACACCAAGAACTCCCTCTCTTCCTTCCTCCCTAGTCCCAACACATGGTACTGCATGCACACACACATTCTCTTTCCTGGGGCTCCCAATAAAAGTATAATTTCTTTTCTATTGCAGTACTTAGAGAGCAATCAATAAATACTTGGCTCAAAGTGACATAGAACATTTTCAAAAGACTTCAGGCAAACACCTGCATTAATGTTATACTTAAAGAAGGTTATGACTGCTTCAGTATCTTTAAATTTCATTTGTTGTTCTTCCTGCTTCTTCATTCATTTCCCCCTCGTTTTAGGACTCACTCTTCTTTTGTGCATTGAAAAACATCTCATTCTTAATCCCAGATTCTGCACACTGCCATGTCTGGGTTCTACACATCTCAGCAGTGCAGAACTGTTCTCATTTATTTAAAATTAGGTGAGTAAAAAGAAATAACATTCCATTTCCATGTTTAATTTCATTAAACCCTTTTAGAAAGTTCAGTATGGGGCTAAATTTAAACAGAGTGAACAAGTGCAATGATCTTACAGTGACAACACTGGGGGGACACTGACAAAAATGAACAAAACCTTCAAATCATAAAACCGGAAAAGACAAATTAATGATGATATCATAAACCCACAGGTCTTCCTGCTGTGCTTCTCTGCTCTTAGATTGGGTACCAGCAGCTGTAGCTACGGTGATTTCAATATGCAGCACTTGACAGAATATTTCACTTGACTGAACTTTAAAGAGTAGCTCGTAAAATGTCATTTGTTTTCTTAACAGAGTAAGACACAATGTCTAGAGGGAAACAATAAAACACAACAAGCAAGTGACTACTTACAACTGTGATTTGTTTGTGTTGGGTCCTGAATTTGCCATACTGAGAACACCACGTCCTGTGTGGGACAAGTTGGGCTTAAATTCATCTTTGAAAGGTTTTCCCCAGTAAGATTCTCCTCCTTAAAAAAAAATGACAGAAGAAATGTTTGTATTCATTAGTTTCCCACTACATACTATAGCAGGCACAGACATTAAATTCAAGGTTCATTTAATTCAAGACATTAAATTCTGGCACTTCGAATCCCATGTATGATGCATTCTTTCTGCATCCCTACCACTAGGCTAGTATTTGAGCATGCCCTTGAAATCAGATGTTTCTAACTGGCAACACAATTCTGTGCCTCCACACTATCAACTGAAACCGACCTGACTGTTTTTCAACAGCACTGTATATTGTGTGCCAAAAAACTGTCAAGTATTTAATTTTTTGACTGCCGGTCCACTACAATTTTTCTTTTTTGAGACATTATTTCTTTAAAAAGTGGCTTCCTGACAAAACACAGAGCAAAGAATTACCAGTTTAATTGCGCTCTGGATATAGCATTGCTCCTGGAAATAAAATATTAAGGCGATTAAATATGTTGATAGAATCAACTAAGAGTAGGAACCATAAGCTCAAATGCTTAATTCCTGTCTGAACAGTGAAGAACAATGATTTATATTCCTCCAAAATAAAAGGCAAAAATGAGATATTTGGGCTAGATACACGGATGATGCAAGCACTTAAATACAATGAAGTCAAAAGGATGATAAAACTTTGCACAAGCTGTAGACCCAGCCCTCCAAAACTGATTTCTCTTCCATGTCTGTGGATAGAAAGAGGGTCTGGGAGACCTCTCCTCCTGGCTGTCATTTTTACATTATTTATGACAGATCTGACATTTTCATTTGCACTATCCTCCAGGATCATTCTTAATAAGGAAAACGAAGGGTGAGATGAGTCATATAGTTTTACAGTCAAATCCATAATCTTGTTTGACAAACCATGAAAAAATATTTCACCTTAGGATAGTATTAAAAATAAACCAAACAAAACTATCCAAATAGGCTGCAAGACTGGTCCATCTGCAGAACTGGCTCAAGAATCCTCTACAGTAAGTGTATCACTTGTGAAGCAGGAGGCCAGCAAAGGATCTGTAGTGCTCAACAGTTATTCGCACAAGTAATACAGAAAAGCAATTTAATGATGTAGCTGCATAGGCAAGCAGCAAATAAACCTGAGGAATGAAAGGCTCCTACTGAAAACCTCATGCAGAAAATCACATGAGTGCATGAAATGAGAAAAGAGTTTCAGATGAGACAAAGACAAAGGCAGATGGCTGCATGTGCAAGGGGAACTAAGTAAGTCAGAAATTTTGGAAGAAACCCACCCATTTAAAACCCAATTAATCCTGTTCAAAAGACCTATTAATAGAGTTGAATGTTGCCTGCTCTGCAATTTGTCAAGAGGCAGCAAAAGGGGACAATCCCTGTAGGGATTTTCTGTAATCAGGAGTATTGGAGGAGTGATTACTTCAGCAATCTCTGGCTATTGAATATTTTAAGATCAGCTAAATTACATCAGCTTGATCTCATATGCCAGTCTCTTCCAGTAGTGGGTGAAAGAGATACGGTACAGCTGCAGCCAGCTCTACTGTCTTGAAGATGGATCCAAACCTCAGCTATTCAAGTGTTCAATCTACTAAAAAATGTCTTACCAGAAGTCAGTAATTTGCTTTGCTAATAAATCTCCCTGCATGTTCCTATTTGCTAAAAGAGGTTACCTGTGCAGTGCTGTAGTTACCTGCCTCATTCAGAAGAACAAAGTTCTTGCAGGTTAGTAAATAAACAAATTACACTTGGAATATAGGGAGGCTCCATGCCAACAGGTGCTGCCTGAAACCAGAAACACACCTGCAAAGCCTGCAGACCCACTGCCCATCAACAGCACCATGCCCTGTGCACTGCTTCTCTTTCCATCTTTTGTCTTTCATAGTTTTCACCTTTCCACTCCCTGCCCACACCACCATGCTGCTGTGATGCCATTACTTCAGGCCCTGCACTTCAGCCAGGGCTCTTTACGCTTGAGCAACAAACTTCCTTTGGACTTCCCTTGGAGAAAACGATATTTTTACTTCAAAGGATCTCTTGAAGGAACTCCCGTATCATTTGTAAAGCAGATGCACTTGCTCTAAGTCCTAACCTAGAGGAGTTTTTGCTGTCTGAAATTTTCAGATGATAAGCAAACATGAACACAGCCCATTGAGATGGTACAGAGCAGCAAGTGGCCAAACCCTTGAGTCCGTTACACCCTTCAGATGCTTCCAGCTGACACTGGAATTACAGTGTTGTCAAGCTGCTGAAGGAGAGTGGAATCAGCCCTGAAGCCTTCGCTGCTCAAAAAAAATAATTTAAAAGGAAAGAGAAAAATCGTGAATGACAGAGAGACTCTCCTTTTCTGGCACAATAAGCAATCAGACCCAAGAGCAGACAGGAGGAATGAGCCATGATCTTTGTGTTTCGGAATATTTATTTTTGTATGATTTCATTTCACTGCAGGTCAGAATTAATGTTATAACTTTGGTTCACTCCAGTTCTCTGGAAATAAGTGTTAATATTTTAGAAGATAGTTACGGCATGACATCCAGCCCCTGCTTCCCCCTCTGTCTGCCATACAGCTGTTTCCAAGGCTAATTCTGTCTGCCTGGGAGCTGCAGCAAGAACAGGGAATGGCCTGTGCAGCATTCGCCTGAAAGGCCAGACGTCCTATAAAGGACATAACTGAAGTGTCTGTGGAGGCCTGGCAGCACGGTTGGCAAGGGGCAGTGGCGATGCTGCACTCAGCAGGACAGAACAGATCAGGGTTTCTTGTCTTTTTTTTTTAAATAAAAAACCAACTGTATTAAGTATTCCCCTTAAATTGAAAATAGCCTAAAGGTGCTGTTTGTCAAACTCCTGCTAACCCCTGGAATTGTTCCAGGCTGTATCTGATTGAAGCAGGACCAGGCAGAGCAAGCCAGAAGATGGTGTGTTAAATGTATGTATTTTTTTAATTACTGAAACCCAGATTCACTTTCTCTCTGAAGATTAAGTACAAATCCCTCATTAGTCTACTGCCATGGCAGCACAGTCCCTAATGCTCAACCAGGGGGGTCTGGAACAGGGATTTTAGATTCTTACATTTTACTCTCTACTGTAGAGCTCAATGTAAACTTGGGAAAATAAGTCACTAATCACTATGTGGCATTTTGAAGTATCTAGCAGATTTTACTGTGTTTATTCTCAACATGGCTGGGAGGTGTGGCTGTGCCATCTTCCTCATTTTCTGAAAGCAGAATGGATGCAGACAGGCTGAGGAGGTGGGACCGTCACAGTGTCTAGCTCTAGCCCTCTCATGTTACACTGCTGGCATATGCCATAAAGAGAGGATATTCCTGATATTCCCCAAATCTTCCTCAGAGAGCAAGCAAATACTGCTGACTACATATGGAGTCATGATGATGCAAAAACCTCACCCCAACGCTGATGAACTAGCCTACAAGAACAACCCATGGAAAACAAGAATTGACTCTGGGTGTTAGATTCACAGCAGGCAGCACTGCCTGTCACTTCACCTTCCTCTCAGCTTACTCCCTGATAAGATTATCTTCTGTCAAAGAGGAGCTGTGTGCCTACTGGACTTGCAAATGTTTCTGAGATCCTATTACAAAAAGCACCAGAAAAAAATTCTGGGGGCTTCTGTGCTAAAAATCAGAGGAGTTCACATGGCAGCAGACATGCCACTGTCTGGGTTGGTGCTGGGGCTATGAAATGGGGCAGTACTTACAACCCTGCACATGGGGGTCTCCTGTTTTCACAAGGCTGGAAACTTACTTGGAATTGGCCAAGGAAATACATCGGCCTTCTAACAGCATTTAACCTGCACAATGTCAAAGCCTTCAGAAGCCAGGAAGAATTTTTGCACAGTTCTGTAAAATAAAACCCAGATGCTAACCCAGATACCCAAGATTCAAAGCTGAAGGCAGCTGGGAGCCACTTCCCCACATTTTTAATAAAAGAGAAAAGTTCTCTTAAACTAAAGAGATGTTTAGCTAATTCCTACACAGAGATGAAACCAAACAGACCACACAGCTCATAGGAAAAATTAGACTGCATTCATCATTTCCATGGCTATCCAGAGTGGCAAGATATATTTAGGTTGTAACTGAAGCACTGTTAGTTGTTCAGTCTTGTATCTGCATCTTGTGCTGATAGTGAAAAGGTGAATAGATCTAAACTAACATCTAAAGCAGTAAGAACATTATCAACTACAGAGAAAATCTGCATGTTTTCAAATTGTCTTTTGAACCGACCCATCTTACTCTTTGGTAGCCTTTGCTCCTACTAAAGGCATTTTTTCCCAGAAAGAAAATTTTTTGGGTAAAATTACAAAAGTTGTACAACTTTCTTGCAAGAGCTGAGAGATGCACCTAAAGCTTCAGAAATGTAGCATTCCAAAAGCCAGGTGTGGGCTGGGAATCATCATTCATGACAGTTGTGATTTTAAATAAATCCTTCCTTTTTCTGGCATAAAAATTGCTAAGCAGTGGTAAAGAAGTGGGAGGGCTCTGATTCACAAAAATGATGGCTTACTTTCTGTAATTTTCTTCTTGTCATTTGGAACAACGAGGTACATAATAACATCTGACACTTCTTTAGAGCTTTCCAAGTAGGATTCTTGAATCATTTTGCAAATATGAAAGCCTTAGCTCAGCCAGTAACTGCTTCTCTCCTTTCACATAAGAAGACACAGTACTTTTAACCCCACTTACCAGAGACTGGGTTTTCAGAGGGGCTGCAATCTGAAAGGAGTATATTGCTAAATAAAAAGGTCTTGCCCATGTCCTTTTGCTGAGCTTCAGTCATGCAAGAAAAGGGGCTCTAAACTGGTTACATTTTAGGAACTTGCCTTGTTAGGAAATCACATTGTAGGACTGACCAAGTCTGCCCAAAGTCCTTTGCCATTGACAGTTCAGATGAGCTCTGCTCATTGCCATCCAAAATGCAATTCCCATCTACTAGTGGTATTTTATCTTGGACTTTTACAGCTATTATATGCCTCCTTTGTGCCCTCCTGGATTCATAAATGGACAGAGGCACACACAAGCTGGTTCATGAGACCTTCCATCAGGTTGCGAGTACGAGCAGCTGAAAAATGGTCTGTGCTGCTTTGAGACTGTAATGCTTTGCATATAGTTTTCCTTTTTTCATACAAAAGGGTTAGGATATTAAACCTATTTTTCCTACATGCAAATTTTCTTGTTATTTGAAATACTGAAATACAGAGCAGCTGCTCCACTTGCACTAGCATGCGTTAGATGGAATTACTCAGTGTTCAACCACTTAGTTGTTATGAACAGCAGGAAAAGATACATCACAAATCTAAAATTCATTTTCAAATAATTAATCATTACAAAGAATGACCATGACTCAGCTTATTGCTCTGAATACTGCCTCTATGGGTGGTTATTTTGTTAGAAAAGAAATAAGCTGCTGCAGCACCATAAAATTTCTCCCAGTAGACTTATGAAACATTAAGTCGAAGTCTGTAGAAAATTAGTCTGGTCCTCTAAATCAGTGTTGACCTTACAGGACTATATATCTGACTGCTTTGGCAATGCAGGGCTGCCAGCTAAACTAAGCTAAGGTAGAACTCTATTCCCCACTCGTTTCCCAGAGTGGCATCTCAACTTCTAGATGCCATAATGCTAATTTTCACCCTCCTCCTGCTGAGTACCAGCAATCAATTGTCCTTCACAGGTCTTCTGGGTCACAGTTACTTTTATGACAATCTAAGTGACTCAAAAAGGACACACTAGGGGGCTGAATAACAAATAAAAAAGAAATGCTTATCAGTGCTACTTTCAGGTAGGACTGTTCAGCCAGAGAGGCCATGGAAGTGGGCAGCCATTGACAGCCAGCATGGCATTTTACATCTGTGAATTGGTTCCAAAATACGAGCACTCTTAATCTAAGTGAGCCGAGAGTGCAGTTGCAGTCTATGTATGCATGACATGTAACCATACGTCAGGTTGTACTGAATGTGCCCAAATCCACCCAGAAGCTGAACAGTCCTGGGCTTAGTTAGCAATGGAGTGGGTGATCATCAAAGCATTTGGGTGTTGCAACTATAAACCCTGCACCTGTTGATGAACAGCGATGAATGTCAGATGACAGAAACCAAATGGTGGTAATATTTTTGAACAAGTCAGTTCTAGTTCCTGAGCTGATGAAGAGTAATTAAATAAAGCAAATGAAAGATATATACAGGCTCCACACACCTTCCACATCTCAGTTTGGGAAAGGTGTTTTTTTCTTTTAAACAAAGAAACATCCCAAGCCTCTTACCCAGAAGATTTCAGTTAAAGTAGAAGGTCCTATGTGGAAGAGAAAACAAAGGATGTTCTTTTTTTTTTCTGAAGTCTTCTTACAAAAGGCTCTAACAGAAACAATTCTGGCAGTTTAAAATACTGATGTTTAGTAAGTAACCTCCAAGCAGTCTTCCCTATTGCCAACTGAATTATCTGGAAAGAAAACCCTGTTCTACTCTCATTTGCTTCTCTGATATTAATGAAGTCCAGTTATTTACTCCCCCAGTAAACCTCTAAAGACCATTAAATGTTATGGACTTCTTAGCTTTCAAAGATGCTATTTTTTTTTTTTGGTTTTTTTTTTGTTTTAAGAAGCAGTGAGTAAAAGAAATAAAGAAATTCCTTGCAGCTGCCAGAAGATACTGCAAGTAATATACAAGATCCAGGTATAAAAAAGTACAAAGCACTGAATCCAAGTGCTTTACTCCAAAGCTTTCCTTGCTTGTGATCACATTAATAATGCACAAACCAATGCACAACATTTTTCACACCACAGGAACCTAGAAGAGCATCACTCCATTTGCCATGTTCTTACACTGCTGCTGAGCTGGCTGTGCTGCTGCACAGAACACAAAATCAGACAGGCACCTCAGGTCTGGCCACCTTCTTATAGCATGTGGCTCGAGAGTCGACCATTTACTTTTTCTTGTGATATTATCATATTCAGTAAGTGACTAAGGATATCTAAAACTCAGATGTTTTAAAAAAATAGAAACCAGACAGTTGCATCATGTGGACTCCACAATAACTGCAAACAGCCTCTAAAAATCTGCAACACTCGTATCTGAGTGTACACTGCCCATTTTATTAGAACTTTTAATAGTCTTGACAGATGTTTGCAAGACATCTCGCCTGCAGTATATTCGTATTTAATTAAGAATGACAACGAGGAAAACAAGATAGAAAAGACTAGAGGTCATTAGACTCCTTTTGTAAATCAAAGAGTATACATGGAAGTTTTTTTCTCCTATAGGTCTATTTGCATTTTGCTTCCTACTTGCTTTGCCAGTAGAGCTGAGCCTTGACCTTCAACGCCAGTCCTCTGCCAACTATTAATTGTGCTGTCTTAGAATACCTCTACCATTTGCAAAGAGACAAGAATGACACCAGCAAGTTAATTTTCTTTCCACAGCAGGAGCTGAATTCCACCCTACGAGGGTAAAGGTGTCTGAGTCAACCCATTAAATTTGTCCCATCTCCTGACACCTCTTTAATTTCTCATTTTAAAAGATGTTACTAATAATGTCTTTTGGGATTTGAACCAAAACTTTCCTTATAATAAAATCAAATCATGTTTCTTTTGACGGTCCAAGCATATAAGGTAACAAATCTTGTTTATGGGCTTCTGCCATCAAAACATGGAATTTTTAACTAATCTCAAATCTTACAGTATGCAACTGTTGAGTATCACATACAGTAGAAGAAAAGCTTTTGGGCAACTCGCACTGACGTTATTTACAAAGTAAATAGAGCTAAAGTATTTAACAACTACAAAGACATCTTTTTTTGGATGACCTGTGAGCACACAAAAGAACAATATAGTGCTTGCATATACAAGTGACACATGTATGAACTAGAATAGAAATTAACGGAACCCTAGAGGATGAGAGAAGGAGCTGTGGAGGCTGGTGACATCTGCAAGTGGGTAGATAAAAGGTGCAAGTGGAAAATGAGCAAATTTACAGCAGCAACTAGAGATATTATGTGACTTGTCTATTGTGGTGGGCAATGCTTTGTCTCCTGACCACTTCTGATATGCCTGCTATGCAGATCTCCAACTAAAAGAGAAAGAACAGGCAGAAGAATTTAGTAACAGTGATCCCTAAAAGTTAGGAAAAGAGCAGCTTGGGCTTTACAAGGCAACTAACTGGGAGAACAGATGGTATCTGGCTGTTCACCAATAGCGATGCAGGTCTCAAGTATTTCATTAACACTGAATTTGAAAGCGACTTTGCATGAATGTTTTCTTCCTTTGTTCTTTGTCCTGGAAGGCCAGCTGTAAAGTCATTATAATTTTCATTTTTTTATTTTCTGGAAGAAAAAAGCAAGCAAAGACCCAACGAGAATTCTGTGTGGAAGAGTGTCCAAGTTTTAGACTGAGAGTATATCAGATGAAATTTTAAGCATAGTTAAAATGGTCATAAAAATATATCAATAAACCCCTTGCTTCAAAGTAGCAATACAATGTATCACATATCATCATTTAGAGAATTTTACATGTTTGGAAATAAAAGTAACAACATAGCTCATGAAGTGAAAACAGCTTACTTGATTCAAACTCAACCTTACCTGTTCCTGTTCCAGTTGGATCACCTCCCTGGATCTGCAAAAGTAAGATTAAATCAATACCTTACATATATATCTGTGTGAAAGACATTAGATGTAAGCCATAAAAGCCAATTCTGTTCAATTTTCTTCTTTCTATTTTGTTGACAAGTTAGCAACAAGGAAACCATTACTACTTATTTGGAGCCTCTTTTATCAGCTGGCTGTCATCTCCTACATTACTTATCCCAGAGCAGAATGACAGTTTCATAAAAATACTAAGTCTCTTGTGGCTAAATAGGGAAAATAAACAGCCTCAAATGGGTTAACCAGATCATCCTTTCTATTATGTGCTGAGTCATAACCTGCTTTTTAATCGATGATATATTGCTTTTGGAACTGAAAAACCTTTGTATTTTGTTACCAATCCTCCATGTGATGCAAAGGCAAGAAATGAAGGAATATGGAATATTTTCTGCATCTGAATCTGTAGTTCCCCGTATCCCCCTCACTATCTGCAGTAGGGAAAATCCTCACGTGAAACCAAACCAGTCTTGCAGCAACAAAATTAATCACTGTATATACAAGCAGGATCTACAGAAATAATAGTCTGTATTCGAATGCCAGTAGAGGGAGTGTGACATGACTAGTTTCACAGTCACGCAAGCACAGTTTTAATTGTGAGTTTAACTATGAACTGAGATATACAGTGCTGTCAAAAGATGTGCTCTGCCTTCAGGATCAGGTTGTTAATTCTTCTGAAAGGAAGTTACAAAGACAGATACAATATCTTAAGCTGCCTGGACTGTACCTATGTAAGTAAAGATCTTTAAATACCAAAGTCAACTTTCTAGTTCACTACGTGCTCTTCAACTCCTTCACAAAGAAAACCTGGGCACCTTGTCCTGGAGCACACTCAGCAAAGGATAATCTGACAGTATCCTAGCACCACAACCTGAATCAGACATTCAGCTGCTTTCTAAAGTTTCACCTGAATGGGATTTCAACAGGCCACAGTATTACTTATCCAAATTAGCATTTTCCTCTCTCTCTCTCTCTCCCCTTCTGTTCATTAACCACCCACCCACAGCTTGGGGAAGATAACAAGAGCTTTGCCAAATCAATGACTCTCAAAGGCTTTGTCTGGAATGCCAGCAAAGCACTACTAAATGCAGTGATGCTCCAAGTGACAATATTAGTTAGAGACAGCTAACGTAAGATTAGTAAGTACAAATCTAGTAAATTAGGACAATCCTAATTCTGATGGTATATTTAATATATACCTATTGCAAATAGTCGTGCATGGAAGAAACTAAAACTGAATTAAACTAAACAAATAGCTGAGGACATCACATATTGTGCATTACACAGGATCTGTTCAATACTCACCACAAAATTACGAATTGATCTGTGAAAAATTGTTCCATCATAATAGTTCTTCTTGCACAATTTGATAAAGTTTTCACATGTCCGGGGTGTCTGAAAGACAAACGGAAGTCTGAATTAAGCAATACCTTCAGCAATCAAATGGGTTATTACACTGTTCACAACAAACACTTCTAATTTGTGCCTTACAAATAAAATATATGCTCTTTCAAAGTATTCTGGAGAGACATCACTGTGTTACATAAATTAAACCCAGACTTCCAACTAGCACAAAGAAGTGTTGAACACTAGCTCAGATAACGTGAGCTCCCAGTAGACATAATGCTGGTGAAAGCAGGTAAGCTCAGAGACTTTCAAGTAACTCAGTTCCAGCAGTGTATAACAACCCTGTTCCAAAGGCGGACCTACAGCACTGAAAAAAGTTAAATTTCCCAGAGTAAGAAAGAACCTGACTTCTCTGCTCCATTATTTCAAAGTGAACACCTCGAAGCTAACTGGAAGAGAAGCAGCATTTGGTCCTCTTTACCACTTGAAACTAAAAATGGGACTGACCCTAGAAGTCACTGGATCTTAGGAAAAATAAAAAAGACAACTTATTTAGCAGAGATGCTAAATATATTGCCAACTTGTCATTTGCTTTTACAGTACAAATTAAAGCTATTTATTTGAATTAATGGGCCATGGCATTCAAACAGTACCTTTTGAAAAACTTTATGTCTACCTAATTTTCCTTCCACTGTAATTGTATGGATTCTCTATGATGCTAAAATACCTCCAGATGTACAAATACAAGTACAGAAACAGCCTGTTTTCTATACTTGGACATGTTTTCCAGCCCCACTGTGGATTATGTGCATAAGTATATTTGCTTTGCAAAACAATACATCTAATTAATCTGAGTTGTCACAGGCCTTGAAAATGTCCTTGTTGTGGTATGTGTTTGCAAGTAAAGTCCCAGCATGAGTTGCAGTGTCTGTAAATGAACACGCACAAGAAGCCTCTTTCTGTAAGACACTGATTCACTCTGCACTGGTATGACATCATTCTTAGTCTGAGGGCTGCAGAGAGACAGGGTGAGACTGAGCCATGCAACCTGGAGTGGCTAAAAAGCAAAAATATACAGCGAGCCTGATTACAATCATTCAAGGATGAAATAATCTCTATATTTTTAAAAGCAGAGCCATGTAAGTGTTCATCCAGAACCCCACAGACCTTCAATTTTCTCATCTGAAACACAACCATTCTCAGTCCTCTTTTATTTACACCGAGATGTCTCTTATTATCCAAACAAACTCTACGTGCCACTATAAATTCTTTATAATGACTCCTTCTTACTTGTTCTACACAGATACAGATGGCAGCTGTCAGCTAGGCCATAAATGGAAAAATAATCAAACTCTAATGCAATCTTACACCAGCTATTATGTCAGATTTCCTATATATTTCGTTACTGAATTAAAATGGCAATGGTACCATAATGGGTTTATGGTAGATACCACTGGGAAATGTATTCTGGTAGCATCCTGAACGTAACTTGTAAGTAAGCATACTCCATAAAAATTCTTTCAGACAATAGGAGGTTTTCCCATAGTTTCAATGTTCACATCAAATTTGAAATTTTTCCTGGAATTTGACATAAATGCTTGAAAATAATCTTTGTACATAAACTTTCAAGTAAAATTCAACCCCTGAAGAATCATTTGTGAGCATATGCTTTCTTTATAAGACAATATCGTAAGAGTCTTGATCCTAAAGTAGTGCTATTAGTTATCACTCATGAAAAGTGTCAGTAAGGATAAAAATAAGCTTAAAAAAATTCTTTATGAATCAGAAATGGAATCAGCAGCTTTTAGCCAGAGGCACTTTATCTCATGAGAACCAAGAACTCTTTGGAGAGAGAGACACAGTTAATAAGTTCTCTAAGGGGAATACAGCAACCTGTAATTAATTTTTTAAGAAAAATGAAGTCAGGCAAAAGACTGAGGCCCCTGGGAATACACACACACTCCAATCTGTCTTCAGCTGGTACAAAGCTGACAACCCAATACAGATTTCCTATTTATTTTCAAAACAAGATTTGTAAAATATACATCAAAAAACCTGGCTCTGGTAATGTATTTTTTATGCAGGACCTATGCTCACCCTTCTCTCTTAATGGATTATTATACCTTTTCCCCAAAACAGGCTTTTCAAATGCAACTGCATAAATATTTAGCATACATGCAATAAGCATTTCACTATAAGGTTTTCTTTAAATAATTGCCACCAAATTGGTTCCCATGGTCACCTCATGCATCATACAGATACGTTTGGCAGGTAAACAGTTCCTTAGCAACATTACCATTACCTTTCATGGTGCTTTTAGTAGACACAAATAAAAAGGTTTGATTCAATCAGTAATAAACCCCAGTTTCAGTCATGCAGTTGATCTAGAATATCTGGCTCAGATTATCTGATTTATTCAAAGCAGTTAATGTTCTTGCCACTTGTCTCACACTGCCAAGCATATTTCAGGGACTTTTTCAAGCAGTATGCTGCCCAAAGCAGGAGAAAAAAGCTTGAGGTTTGTAGGGAAGGTGTAGAACCTCTGTAATGAATGTACGTTCTGCATTGACCATACAAACAAGACCAGTCTTTGAAGTCTTTGTTCCAACTACAAAGACTGATGAGAAATATATATAAACAAACCTGACTGTATTATGTAAGATCTTATGGAAGATGTCAGACTTGCTGTCTTGGAATGCAACACTGTCTACTTCTTCAGAAAGTAGACTCCATACCACTTGCCTCACACCATTTCTGAAGGAGGAGGGGATGGTGAAGGCACCTGGAAATACAGAAGTGCAGGAGGCAACACTGGTTTCTTGTTGCCTTATTATTGACAATGGGCTCCAGGCTGTTTTTTTACTTCTGGCTGTTCTTTTCTCAAATTGTTCTCAACAGCAGCAGCAAACAGTAAGCAGGAAATGATTTAAATCATTTTAAACTGCTGACTGACTTAAACATATATGTAAGGAAATCAAGGGAACAATGCCACCTTAACTTGTTAACCTGTTGATCCAAAAGCCACCGACAGAAAAAAGGTTATTTTTTAAATCTACTGCAATATATTCTCAGAAAGATGCAGTGATAGTCCTAGGAAGTCAAATCAAAAAGTTGTGGAAGGCTTTTCTCTCCAAAGAATGTGGTAGGACAGCCCTGAGAAATCCTGCTTTTCTTTGGTGAAGTTGGGACTATGTAAGTTAACACTCTGTCTCTGTATGACATCCTTCAACTTAAAGATATTTCTCTCTCCAAATGACAAACAGCAAGAAGAAGAAAAAAACCTTATGTATACCAAAAATGAGTCTCCTGCTCCAACTATGCTCCCTATTTGTAGATGCCAGATAACTGTCTTTCAGCTGTTGAAAATTCACACCCAAGACAAGTGGTAAAATTTTAATAAACGGTTTGAGAGGAATCCAGAAGAATACTTATCTCAGAAGATGACACAAACACTTCGCTTTGCTCACAAAAATGTACATTTAATGGGGCAACAGCCCAACAGTTTTCTAATTATGTTTAAGCCTCCATTCAGGTAACACACTTAGTAACTTTACATGGAAATACCAGCACTCCACCAGTTACTAGGCCCAGACTAATTTTAGAATTCAAGAGAGATCGCTGCACGGATACTGGGAAAACACTGAAGAAAGGAATATACAATTTAGAAGACTAAAGAAAAACAGAAAAAAAACCCTGACTCCTTCCTATAAAATTTTAGGAGAAATGTAGATTTTATCTTGTTCCACATTCAAGCATTAACTGAGCCAATTTTAGTTTCCTTTTTGCCATCAAATGTGGCTCCAAAACAGGCAAAATTCATCTCTCTTGCTGCATCCTGAGAACTGAGGGGTAAGATTAACCAAGCCAGGTCACTATCAGACTTCTCAGTTTGCAGCTCTCCTTTCTCATGTTAAAATAGGCCATTATATTTGTAAAAGTTACCTTAACTCAGAATTTGTATTGGGCAGTTGAAAAGCCAACCAGAAATAGATTAAAAACCTGCAGCACTCCTGTTGCCAAGGTACGAGAGATGGGAAAAGAAGAGTTCTGAGTCGTTGCCATGACTGCAAGGAAGAAGGGTTTACTATGTGAAGAGCTAATCATTTCAAAATGCTCTATCCCTTGAGGTTGTGCATGAACCTTGAAGAGAAATTTCACACTAAGCATTCAGAAGCTGTCATTCGCACATCTGTATAATTTCCTTGTGCTAATTCCACTTCCCTTTTATTTCTTTTTGCTCTCTAAATTGGATGATCCATAGTAGTTGCACTAAACTACAGAGCCTTGATATATGCTCATTAACCCCATGTTTCAAAGCAGAAATAATGTGAAATAATGAAAAGCTTGTTCCTCACAAATTGAAATTACATTATACAGCCTTCATCTTATCACACAAATGCCAGAATCCTGCTACTAAGAGGCATGAACTAGTGATGAAAATTTCTAAAGCTTCAAACGAAGCCTGCAGGCTTTTTAACACAGCTCTACTTTAAAATGCAAGGGGGATTTTGTTTTGCTTTAGTCCATTTATGTACCTTTTTCTCTTTTTTACATAGAGCAATTTCACTCCTGTAATTGTTCATTCTAGCAAGCCTTCTAATGCTTGAGCACATAAAGAAGTGATGTGGTAAGGTTTAAACTCATCCCTTTCAATCTGCAATCCTTGCAGCCTATCCATCCCACAGGAAAGAACTCACTCTAATAGAAGCTTGGCTTTATTTAGGGCTTACTGAGAGACAATTGTAATGGAGCAGCTTCTGGAGTCACCATCTACCAGGTGCAAATGTCTGTTCCCTCCACTAAATCGCGGAAAGAAATTGGACATGTAAGTGTTTCCTGTGTGTTTCAATGCATAGTACTGTACTGGAAGGCAATTTAAGTGACTCTACTTCACTTTGCACCACTGGACTAGGAGCATGCTCCATTTGTTTCAGAGCAAGAGGGACAAGAAAACCCAGAAGTCCACAAAGCCCACTGCAAAAGCACAGGGAGAGTTTCACTGCAGGAAGCCCATGACATTTCCTGCAGGAGAAGCGTTTACTGTAGACCCAAACATCACCCCCTGCCAGCTCCACTTTCCTGATAACAGCTCCCCTACATGCGAGAGGGGTTGAGCTGGTGACAGGTTATGGTGGCAAATAGCAGCTGCCTATAATGGTTCAGTTCAAACAAGACATAGTTCATGTAAGAGACACCATTCTCAATCTGGTCATACAGTGAGCAAACACGTTCAGGTCAATTTGCGATCTACAATCAGAAGAGCACAGTTCCAGTGAGTGAGCACTGTGAGAGATGAAAGTGTTAGGGCATCGTGGGGTAAAACACTTGGCCAGACTCTTACTATTAAAGAAGAATCAGAACAAGCAAACTATGCCTCGGGTAATAGGTTGCTGACTTGATAGTAACATTTGCCTATTTTGCTACCTCAAAGCCTCAGAAATTTGCTTAGCACAAAGAGTAGAATTACTGCAATCTTATTATACAGAAACCCACTATAATTTAATTAGCTATTTAGCAAAGATTCCAGCAGATAGCTAAATTTCACTTTTCAAAGACACTTCTTCCACAGTACTGACATTAATGATGCTACCAAAAACTTTTTCAAAGTCTAAGCAAGATGCTCAGCTTCGACAAGATGCCAACAAAAAAATGACATACTCCAGTTTTATTTTTCACTTTTCTGAAAGTACAGGGACAATCAATCAGCTTAGCTGAGCACAACTCAAGTTAAACAAGGCATTTAATTCACTCATCTAATTTGTCAATGTTAACTACTAGCTCTCCAGAGGCAAAGTCATCATTCCCAGCCACAGTAACCGCTTTTCCTCTAACTTTTATTTATTGCAGTGGTAAAAATGAAAACAATCCTCTCCCCAGCCTCAAATTTGTCAGTCACACAAAGGCTGAGGAGCTTGTCAGACAGTGTGGTGCAGGGCTGGGTGCTGATGAGGATGGAGCTGGCAAGCACGACACAGCACTGGTAGGTATAGTCTAAATGAGGATGCAACTTTAATTGCTTGAGCAGACTCCAATAGCTGTAAAACTTGGGAGTATTGCAGGTCCCACGGCAGGCTCTGGAATTTTGTCAGTCTGCAACTGACTGCACATAAATTCCACGTTTTTAGAAGATGCAACCTGTAACTGCTTCCATGCTAGACAGTGAAGCTCTGGTAACTGTCAGCCTCCCAAGGTCACCGCGCTCATCAGAGGAGCCAAGGTACAAACAAGAAACATGTCAGAGAAAGATGAAGAGCAGCAGCTGTGTAACTCCAAACCACCCGCCTCATCCTCGGGTCCGGGATCACTAAGTGGCAGACACAGCTGGTATGGGATGCCTGCACCGTCAAACGTCAAAAGCCAAGCAACACAATCCAGGAACAATTGATTCTCTCCCTGATCCAGCTTGTCAGAGGGCCTGGAAGTGGTAGAAAGGTCCAAATGTGCAAAACGCCTTCCCACTGATTATCCAACACCAAAGGCTGCCAGGAGACCATGCAGAGACAGCCAAGGGCCGCAAGCCCCATGGTGCAGGGATGGGTTCACAGGGAGGTGGCTGAGCACCTTCATCAACCCCATGTTGAATGTCCCATTCAGGCACAGGCAAGGGGGGACATCAGGGACTCCCACTGCCCCCTCCACTGCTGCAAGACACTGAAAAGCACAACAGCTTTTGCCTTACTCAGCTCATGAGTCTTCTCACTTTTTCTCTTCCAAATCTCTCCCCCATCCCTCCATGGGGGGAAGGAGCAAGTGGCTGGGTGGTGCTTAGCTGTCCCCAAAGTTAAAAATATAGTATTATCTTCTAGTCACTTAAGAACAACCTAGACGTGACCTGTTAATCAATATGGCTGTGCAGAACCATTCTACTCCCAACCACAAAGAAGAGCAATAGATCTGTCTACCATTGCAGCACTATGAGGAAAAAACCCACACCAACATCCTCTCTTAACAAACATTTTCATCCAGCTGTTCCCTTCCTGAAAAAGGGCAGTTTTGTTTGTTTGGTTGGTTGATTTTAGTTTCTGTTGATGAGAACTTTCAAAGTTGCAAGTTGCAGCTCTGTCTACAATGACCTATTTTGATGAAAAAATATGAAACAAGCTATTTACAACCATGCCAAGACTACTGTACTTCATCCCTACAACTATATTACTGAGTGAACAGGCACTGTTAAATGTCAGCTAGTTATCTGCCAGACAGTGCCTCAATGACACTGACAGAAAGTGGCAGAATGAATGCTGAAATCAGAGAGAAAATTAGAGATTTAGGAAGACCAGGGAACCTTGTCATGCCAGGAGGTCAAAGGATATATTTTCAGCAACTCACTTCTATCCCACTGGAAATGGATAAGAAGTTTACGGGCTTCTGATCTTCAGAACAGTCCCTCACACAAAAGGAGAGATGATTTCAAAGAACAGGGGCTGGATTACACATTTATAGATCACAGGCATATTTAAGAGGTCAGAGGGCCTCAAAAGATTAAAACATCAGTGTTAGTAAAATAATGGCTTCTTCAGATAGTTATGCCAAGACATCATCATTAAGCAAAGTTTGCCAGGTCCTAAAACCTCAAAAAGCATTTGTGGAGTGCTGGATGGAGCTTTGAAATCCATCTCACATTCTTCTTTGTTATGCCAACTTGCCCTTAAACCTTAAAGTATTAAACCTAAGAGAGAGGCAAATTGACAAAAACTGCTGCAGCAGTTACAGATTAGTATTTGATTACTACTATTGGCATGTGCTTAACCACCAGATCCCTACCCCAGAGTGACCACTCATATGAAAAATCACAAAGGAGAAAAGGGTGACCAAACTACCTGTTCATCATTTTGACAGAATCTTCTGGAGCTGTTAAATTTATTTTTATACATATTTCCATGGCACAATCAAACTAAAAAAGTACTCAGAAAGTACAAGCACTAAACAAGAAAGCCTCGAAGCAACCTAGAGGCAAAGGCAGGAATTTTTATTCCCTTTCACAGGTGCAGAGACCAGGAGTCTGCTACTCTGTCTAGTCTCCTGCAGGGCTGCTGAATCCAACAGGCAGCCTGGGTTATTTGCATAGCTGCGCTCCAGCAGTCGGGCATCCATGATACATGTTATTGCCTGGGAATTCAAAATTATGCCCATATTTATTGCTCATTGTGAAATGAAAACCGGGATGCCACTGACTTTAAACAACCTCTACAACCAAATGACAAAAGCCATACCATGGAGCAAGTCTGTGGCAAAGAATTCAGGGGTTACCTGCTCCTAGTTCTCCACTCCATCCATTACACCATACTGCTTTTCTACTTCCACATCCAAGTCAATCTGACATATGGCACAGGGTAAAGTCTCCACCCGGCCTTAGGAGGCTGCTCCACCACCTACAAGGCATAACTGCATTGCTATAGTGACCAATACAGCAGAATACACACAGATGATACAGATAATTGTTCCCAGCAACATCCTGATTAAAGTAACTTGAGAAGCCTAGGAAAATCACAGTAAATAAAATGCAAGAACTCCAGTGACGTTAATTGCCTTTCATCAGTTACTTCTTCATAATTCACTTGTTTGGCGATGCGTAAGACTAGAGCTGAAAGAATAACACTTGTTGGATGCTGTTAAATCTCCTGTACTTGCCAACACCACTTCTGGCAAGCAAAATTTTTGTAAATTTGTTTCCAATTAGTGTATACAACAAATGTTGCTTATGCCCAGCTGAACTCAGCTTCCTGGAAAACATCCCTAACAAATGGCCATCTCATTAGTCCCCATCAGGAGGAACATACTGTATCTGAGTAAGAAGATAGGGAGAAAACCAAATGGCAGCAAAGAGCACTAGGCACACTGCTATGATGCAAAGAGAGAACAGTAGTGTACCTTTGCTCATTTGAGGCACAAATTCAAAAAGGTGGAAAAAAATCCAGCTTATCTTCCAAAGTCTTTTTATTGCCTTTTTTCAGGTCAATGATTTAAACCACACATCATCTTTCTGGAACCTAAGTGAAGTTTTTTGATGCTCTGAACAAGTGATTTTAAGCACAGAAAATATCTGGATTCTCACCCTATTTCATGCTCTCTTTCTGAATCCTGTCACCAAGTAACTGATGACTTCAATCATACTGCAGCACTGATTTCCTCCCCTGGATCAATACAAAACACTTTTTGATTAGGTTTTTGGTGCTAGGAAGAATCTCATCACTATCAGTTTTACTGATTGGCACCATAAAGTATATGAAGATCCCTAGAGTTATTTTTAAACAAAAGTTTCCATGTGCACATATGGACCAAACTCCAAACAATCCATACTGCCAGATAGCTCACAAAAAACAGGGGAAGGAAAGAACAGGAGCCAGAAGAGCTGTGAAGGGAGAGGCTCAAGGCAGGTACTGAAGACAGAGACACTGGGCAGACTTCAGAAGCAGTGCAGGCTGCTGAGAGCACAACAGCAAGAACATTTTGCTTAAATACAGACCATAGGCATGAAAATACAATTGAAGACTCAGTAGACATACACTCTAAGACAGCAAGTATGTCACTTGCTGTTATCTGTTTTCAGCAAGGAGACTTCAATTCAAAGTGTATATTGAAATCTAACCTGTAGACTATTTTAAAATGTAATTTGAATGTTGCAAGTCCTACCTCCAGACACAGGCATTCACTTGTCACATTTATATAGCAACTTCACCCTCAATCTTCCTAAAGCATATGACAATCATGTATTTCCAGTACTGTGCAAATACAACCATGGCTTCCATAATAACCAGAGCACAGGATATCACTCAGCAATTAGAAGCAGGAGCCTGTGGTCAGGTCAAGACACCAACCAGGCAGGCAGCATTCAGTCTTTAAAAAGAGAAGCTAAGCACCACTGTAATATAGCTTACATATTGCTCCTGCAGTTGCACTACTTGAGAGAGTATATGTATGAATTCTCCAAATCACCTGTATTTCATCTGAATTCAAATAGCAGTGACAACCTAATAATGCTATTGGCTGTCTTGTTCACTTAAGTAGCACTGATCCATGTGTTGAATCCAGAGGTCCCAAATTTGCTGGTGATCTGAATGTGTATCAGTACATTGCTTTGGGCTGAAATTTGTTTCTCCATTTCTTTCTGAAAAGTCAGGGTACTACCCATCCTAACTGCATGAAAAATCACAAAGGCTGAAAACCATCAAAACAGGTATCAAAAAGCCTGTGCAACGTTAATTTGGGTAAGCCATATGATGTAGTCCAATTCCTCCTGATTGCATTCAAGGATCTTAACCCACATTATACGCTTTTTCAGGAAAACCAAATCCTGTGTATAAACCATTCCACCACACAGTTCTAAATAGCTCCCAGAACTGGTTCAGCTTGTGCACTGAATAAGCCAGGAGAGCTAACAAAAAAATCAGCATATGATTAATTAAGACTATTACCATGCATATTCATAAGCAGGGTGAACTGGATGCATTTAGAAAAGCTTGATTTTGGCATTTCCCCATTTTCTGTCTTTGCAATCTCAGTAGATCCACTGTGACCTATATGTATGTTATATGTTTGTAAGATATTTTCTCTGTCTGCACTGAGCTGCCTTATGTGCCTAACCTCAGTGTGATTCAGGAAAACCAAAGTTAGAAGCACAAACTCCTTATATAGTAAAGGGAGAAAAACAGGCGCCTCCTGGAAGAACTGATTTAATAGACCTAGGATGATGACCTAAAGTGGATGTTGTGAAAACCTCCTTAAAGCAGCAAGTTTTTCCTACTTATTCTAAATATATATCTTTTCCTCTCTGCAGTGCCAAAGGTCTGCTTAATTCACATAGATTTAATCGACACAAAGAAATGAACAGATGGCTAAAGGCTAGTGTTCAAGCAGGTCTGGTTGTGTAAAACAGTGCACGCTTCCAATGTGTGCATGAGGAAGCAGTGTGTGTGAAAGGGAGATGAACAGGAATTCATCTGGAAACAAGGAAACACGATGGATATCATACAGGAAGTTTATAATGAGTAATTGAGACTGGGTCCTCAGGACTGAGTGACACTGGTCACACATGTGGCCAAAAAGCCCCATGCTGATAAGAATAGCTGCAGTCAGCCTGCATTAGCCAGGAGCCAGTTTGAGAACATATGGCATAACAAATGATTCAATGCAATCTGCTCATTCTGCTGCTTCCCCCAAATATTGCTGTACTCACATCCTCTGCTTTTTGCCTTATTACATAGTGTTACTATTTAAGATCATGGAAAACACCTGTAGGGATGACGGGGATCTACAGAATTACTAGCATGACAGGCTGCTGTGGAGATTCTCTTATTGTTTCCACAGATCATCTTGAGATGCTCACACAGTTCTTGTTCCTTACTTGTGTGACAGAAAGGAAGAGAAGGGAAAGCTAGCACGCGTGTCCTGTTTACTCCTTTTTCCCAATCCCCAGACAAAAAAAGATGCATTCTCCCAGTGCATCTCGGGATTTCACACCAGGCACCCCAGCTCCCAGCCAGCACCACTGTCCTTAAATTCTGTAAGGGTCACAACAAGCAGAAGTTTTACCATTTAAATTCCTATTCATATCCTTCAACTTCCTTAAACATCTACCTTCAGGCCTATAATAAAAATCTCAGTAAACAACGGAAGATTTGAGCTTTTTACATTGAAAACTTTTTTTCCTTTTATAGCTGTGGTTGTACAAACACATAAACAAGCACATGACCAAGCAGTGATGTCTGAGACATCACTGTCGCCACAACTTATCCGTCTACCCTAAGCCTTGCCATATTTATTATTTTAAGAGCCATAGATTTCCTCCAGAATCAGACTGTACTGACAGTAAAAAACTGTAGTCCATTGTTTTTTGAAATAAATGTCTACCTCTTAATGGCAAAGGGAAGATGTTTGAGAACTCGAACCTTAGAAACTCAAACAGCAGGAAATAAAAACCATATTGTAAGGTTTTCACATAGGTTTGTTCTATAAGCTCAAGATTCAGAAGCAAATTAATAACCATTTCTTGAGTTCTTAACTACAAGTACTCAGGCTGACAGTCTGCTCTCAGTTTCACTGAGGTTCTTTTCCTGGTTCTGCCAAGTAACCTGCTGTGTGACCTTGGGTTCTTCTCTCTTCCCTGTGCTCTTCCTTCTTTTTTTATCTCTACCTTCCTTGTCACTGTTTGGGCCACTATTAGAGCTTTGAAGCTCTAAAGATGTACCTTGACACGCTGTAAGTAGTCCACTAAAATGTATGAGACTACTCACAGAGAACATTTACACATATAGTAGGATAATACATAAAATAATATATATACCTTTATAATTTATATTGTAAACCAACTAAAAGCTAGTTATTTATCTGTATGTATTGTAACTACAAACTATTCCTTTCTTTTGACATTTCCATTGCCAGCTCCTATTCTGTCTGTTATCTAGAGAGATTCATTTTATGGGCACACAGTACCATATCACAGTGCAGCTCCAAGTTCAGGTCTCCCTTATTAGTGTGAAGTCGCACATAGCCCTTCTTCTTCACATATGTGTATCTCACAACATCTTCTTCAATAGCAGCTGTATTAAAGCAAAAGACAATAATTAGCTCTCTGGAAGCTTACTCACTGATCTTTAGAAATAATCAGAAAACAAACTGCTAGACTCTACTCTCTGACCTCTTCCCCTGCAGTACTGGGTCTTCAGACAATGTACTCTGCAATTCATCTATGATAACCTCACATTAATCTCTGTGCAAAACACTTTCCATTACATAAAACCACCAACTCCTCAAGAGACAACAATATAATCTATATTTTTAAGTCACAGAAGCATTCAATATTACAAACTGTAATTTTCAAGTAATGTCTACCAACCACCAACGTTACTTTGAGACCAAATTGTTTCTTGTCAAACTTGGAAGCCAAGCAGGTAGTCATCTGTCAACCACAAATTGCTGACATATGAGGACCTACCCAGTCCTGAAAACAAATGATGCTGTTACTGGAAACATTACTGGAAAGTCAAACCAAAGGATCAATCTACGATGTTTCCACTTCCATTCTGTCAAATGTCCAGTTAGCCAGATATTTTCAACACTCAAAAATCACCTGCAGATCACTGTAATCCACCAAGTAGAGGAACTGAACTTGGTGAATGAAGCTTTAGCAATGTGTTCAATCTTTGCCCAAGTGTGTGACATACTTCTAAATTTTAGTGCCAAAAGCCAGACCTTTCTCATCAACTGCGAATACTAATCACTCAGCTATTTAATCAATATTCAAATTAAATAAATTCTACATATTTGTATTTAAGCTGGAGAATGAACAAAAAACTTTATTGTACTGAAATGCATTTTTGTGTAACCTTGAAAAGCAATTAATCAAAAGTTAACACCACGAAATTTGCTGTCATTCTAACCAATACCAGGTTCTACCAAATAGGTGGGCAAGATTTTGTGTGCTATTTGAGGAGAGACTACACTTCATTCCTAACTTACGTAAGTGGATATCCCTTTTTGTGGTTCCCAGGCATAGAAAAGACCTCATTAATTTCAGTTCAACGTAAGTAACTGCCATTCAAAGCCAAAGCTAATTCATAATTGCTCCATTATTTTCAAAATGAGCTCAGTGGAAAGTAAGGATATATCTGCTCAGGGAATACATTTCCACAGCATCAGCACTGACCAATTATCAATGCATTCCTTCAGTCCTCATAACTGTATGTGTGCTAGGGAGCACACTTTAAAACTGGAAGTAAATAAACAGCTTGTATCTAGGTAGTTCTGGTACCTGCTTCGTGTGTAGTTTCAGGCACCATTGCAGTGGAGGTGAAGGAAGCACTTACTGCTCCAGTGGAATAGTGAGCCTGTTTGCACAGGAAAAAGCAAGAGAAGAAGACATTAGATCATAAAATTTATCTATTAAAGATACTACATAAGCACTAGAAACACACAAATGTTACTCTTCTGAAGGCAGACTTTCCGCTCTAGTTCCTATAGAAAGAAGCAAATGCATGATGCAATGATAATTCTCCATCTGTTGCCCATAACATTTGCTCTGATAAAACTAGTTAAGGCTTTCCATGCATGAGCTGAAGGGGCTTATTGCTTATTCCATTATGAGTATGTATTTATATGTCCACAGGTGGAGATTGCAGGGAGTACTGCTGGCAAGACATCTGTAAAATTCTCCAATGTTGCTGAATAAGTGGAAGGAAAACCCAGCAAACCACAGAGATACTGGGGAGAAAAGCGAACCATCCCTATCCCACACATGGCCCTTCTGCGTGCAGAGGCATTATCCCATTGCTCCCAATGTCTATTTTGAGCTTTGCAGTTCTCCTTCAGAAAGGAAATGTGAATGTCACACATGGACTTTGTAGAAAATTACAGAGATCTAATAAACCCAGAGGTAAGTTTAGTGGCTCTGGGGCAATGCCTGGTAAAAAATACAGGTCAGGCTGATGCTGTATCCATATGGTGACACTGCATCCTATGCAAGTTCATAGTTATGCCCATCCACCTCATTAACTGACAATCTGACTCTCCAACATGTGTACAGCTCATTGTTCTCTCACCTCTTTTCTTCCTCCCTACATCTTTTGTTTTCCCATAACACTATAATGCCCTGAAAAAGGGGCAAATGTGATCCTGCTCCTTGGTCACATACACTCCCATATCTGTCACTAAACCTCCTCATTACAAGCTGTATGCTGCACTGCTATTCATTTTTGCATAAGTGTAATCAAAGCACGAACATGCATACATCCCAGAATTATTAAAGAAGAATATTCCATCTTGCCAATTTCAAACAGCCTTTGATGTAGAAAATCTAGATGCAGACGAGTTGCTTCTCTTGACAACCATGAACACACAGTAACATGCACCTGGAAGAACATCCTTTAAAATATTCCACCAAAAATCTTGCATTCCAGTGCAAAAAAATGGAGAAGCAGCTGTGGATGACTGATATATTTGCCCACACCAGAAATGATTCACTTGCACTGCCCTTAAGGTGTGTTCTCTCTGCCAATAACTGGAGGAAGCAATGATAAACAAATTCAAAGCAAGAGATTACAACCTGGGAAAAAAGGTTCTGCCAACATACACATCATAACCACATCATAAAGATTCTTCCTTCTTAGTGTGCTCCATTTCTAGAATCATTTATAATGATTTAACAAAGAGAAACTCACTAACACATAAAATGCATTTCTAAGGAATTCAAGTATGATTCTCATATTCTTATCTATGACAAACTTCCACGTAACAGAAAGCAGGGGTAGTGTCTGTTTATACAGCAATACAGCCTCTAAGCATCTATTACCCATTCCTGAAGAAGTCAATCAGAGCCAAACTCCAAATTAAGTCTACTTACTGCATTCAGCTTATCCACTTTCTTCTTTTCAGGAGCCTTCATAGTAGCTGCTAGAATATCGTCACCTTTGAACTCCTTATAAAGCTCCAATAAAGTCTCTCGGGTCTCTGTATTTGTGTTTTTCAAATAGTAAGATGGATCTAATTTGGCTTTTTCTTCATCTATGTAAGACAAAAGTCAAATAATTTAGGGTTAAAAGAAAAATTCTATGTTGTTCTCCTTCAGTTTATTACATACTTAGTTACACAAAACTCTTCCAGATATTATTTCTACATTTTTTTTAAATAAAAAGACCTATTAACTACATTTATTCCTGCGGAAACAGTAAAACAGCGAAGTACAACGCTAGTGACAGTACGACTTGAAATACAGCACAATAAACGCCAGTATGATGACACACAGTAAAAGAAAAAAACCCAGCAACTTCAAATACACTACTGCCAAAATTTCTTTGAAACCACTAGAAATTATCTAAGTTCACACAAGTCTTGTAAAATTTTTATAGAACAATAAAGACAAGATACAGTTGGGTACAATATAAACTTGTCTTTTGTCTCCTCACCCAAGGGCCAGGCTTGTAATGCAAAATTCCCAAGATCAGATCTTTAACATGATACAGGAGGAGGAGGCTGGTGACTGGACTGGAGAATTTGATTAGTTTCATTGTTCTCTCTCTTGCTATGCCAGCTATTTGCTGGGTATTAGATATTCCATCTCTGAGATAATACCCACTTATTTTTAGCAGGTAAATGGAAAGAGAGATACTTGTTTGCAGAACTAGTAGCTTTAGAAAAACCTGAAGACGAGCATAATAGACCCAGAAAAACACACACCTTGCTTACAATCAGCAATTAGGCCTCATCAGAAATAGTTCTAAACCACGAGGGCAAAGAAGAGATTTTTTTCCTTCAGCAGGTTAATATTAGCATGTATTACTAAGCATTTAGCTATCAACAAGTCACAAAAAAACCTGAGAAGCAAATTTCTTAGATATCTAGAAAGAAAAAGCATTTTATTTTTTATTATTAACATAATATGGGGACTTTTTAAAAAAAATCTATTTCAATCTTGAACTTGGAAGATGCCCACTTTTCTCCAGGAAGAAGGATGGGAAATATATTGTTGATACACTCACTAAAGAGCCTAGCAGACAGGTATGAGAAGATGCAGGCTTTCTTGTCTTGGTTCTAGTGGACCTTTTGGCAAATTATTTTTCCCCCCTCACTTGTCTCTCATCTACCTACTCATAAAGGATATGGAAAGCTTTCCATGTTTGCACAGCACTCAATAGAGACAGTTAATGATTTCTCAAAGAATCATGTCTTTGCTTCAAAATCTGTTAACACCTTTTGATATGAAAGAGACAGTTTTGACAAGTTATTCACGTTTCCAAGAAGCTTTCAAAGTTACCACTAGCCACCAAGGGATGTCCGTCCAGGAAACTGTCAATTCCACAACGACTTCTTTAGAATTTGCATATTCGGGTCGGTGTTTTCTTAGCCTTACTGCAATTCATCCTTACCTGGATCTATTACTTTTATGTTGTTCTTAACATGAAAGAAGTTTGAGACATTGAACTTATCCAGGTTTGTTGGATCCTGAAAATAGTAATTAAAAAAACAAATATGAGACACCTTGGTAGGCACCTGTTCCATAAAAGACTAGTCTGAAGGGCAGACACCACCACAATAAATAAAAAACAATTAAGGAGAGAGACAGTAACTTCCACACTCCCCAAACCACAGGAAGATGAAAAAAATATAAAGCAATCAACCTCAACTGACATCAGCCATAAGGCCATTCACAGAAGGCTCCTTGGAGATCTGGAATTTAGTCTCAGACATAGTATTGCACATATTTTGCCTACACAAATTACTAACAGAACGAAGCTGAGTCCACCCTATTCTAGGGAGAAGAACAAATGAGGAGCTGCAATCCTGACTCTTTCCTTCATTCCGTGGTTTGGTGTAAGATCTATGCAAATTCCTATCAGCTATCTCCTGCTGGTAACAGTGTGCCTGATTTACACATGCTCTGTGAATTTTTGTAATGCATTTCAAAATACAAATAAATCTCAGAGTAAGTCTTTGCAGTCAGAACTGTTTTGATCGGAGTTTTTTTACTAGTGAAAACTGTGCTTACAAAATTACATTTAAAAAGAAAAGTTAATAATTTAAAAAAGCAACAAAAAGTGGTATTATTAAGTGACCACTCAAGGAGAACAGCAAAAATACAGTCCATTAACTTTGAGTCTTTATCTCTAGGCAACTTTCTACATAACTTTGACCTTTTGTTAGAGAGAGTGGGACAAGGAGTGCCTACTGGTAAACTAGGTTACATTACACTATTATTAAACAGTCCTTAATCCTCTTCTTACAATGACTTCAAGCTTTTCTCCTCAAGCTCCTCTGCAGCACAGAAAGGTCAAAATATCAGCTCAGGACACTCAGTCATTTCTGGAAACTCTATTTTACAGAAAACAATTCAAAATCCAAAACACCAAAATATCTTAATAATATGCAATAGTTGCAAGTTCAGGAAAAAATAATGCAACGTATTATGTGAAAAACTGTGACACTGACATGAACAGTATTATGCCAAATAGATTTAACAAAGCTTCTCAGATCACCACTATTGGTATGAAGTTCTGACAAATCCATCTCTGATAATAGTAATGATTAATACGAGCAGAGCTGGTAGCCCCATCACTTATTAAATGAGCTAATTATGCCTTTTATTCATCCCTGAAATGGTATGCTGCCAGAGAACGCAGTTTTAGTTTTACTGCTGGTAGTAAACCCAAACACATTTATGAAATCAAGCTGTGTGATTCTGAGCCTTAATGACCTCCTGGCTTTTTGTTGGCCCCTTTTCCAACCACTATACAATAATTTTCTATTGTTTCCTGTCCCACTATGCCCCTCCAATAGATCTTCATCAAGACATAGACTGCCAAAAAAACCCCCAGATATTTTATCTTTAACATCGTGCATTAGAAATGGATAATCTTTAACTAAAACTAAGGAATAGGAAATTTGAACCTGGTTTTTAACCATTTTTGTATCCTCTAACACCAGCACTCAGGTGTATTTATTACCTCACATACATATTTATGTATATATGAATAGAGACAATCTCAGCCTTGCTCTCTGACAGTCAACAAGATACATGGAGAAAGTCTCGAGAAAGGGATCAGAGTGTCTCCAGACGACACAGGTTGCCTCCTCCCAGATACCCTTCAGTAATCATGAGCTGCAGCTTTCCCAGACAAAAATCATTGCCTTGCACATAAAAGTACCACCTCAGAAGTCAAAGGAAGTAAGACTGCCTGTCCCTTTCCAGGAAAGGAAAAAAACATCTGGGTATTAATATTACTAGCAACAAATGGATTTACATGTCTGCCATTCACAGCAAAGCTGAAGGGCAAGACTGGCTCCTGAAATTGACTTTTCATGGACATGAGGGAGGGCAGGAGACAGCAGTAAAGATGAACCAGAAAATACCTTCATTATATTCCTCTGATTTATTGATTGTTTAATAATAAAAGAAAGGACATCACAATTGCCAGTACCTTATGAAACCAAGTGGTTTGTGCGCAGGGTACCACGAATCAGATTAGTTCAAGCTGTTTCACAGCCACAGTTCAACCAAACATTTACCTGGCTTAAATAGCCTAATTGCAGGTGCTGAGCAGCTGTGGGAAAAATATTTACAGGCTCTTACCCTGCAAGGGATTTCTCAGGGCTCTCCAAATTGCCACTAACCTCTCCATAGGCAATGCACCCACTATGGTATGAAGGATGGCAGAGGCCACAGGGCAGCTCCCTCTCCTTGCAGACCACAGCCATTCACCTGCTTTCTGAGAGACCTGAGACAACCTCAAACCCCAGAACTGAGACCAAAGTCCCTTATCATATTGAGATGGCTCATTAGTTCAAATGGAATCCTCAACAAAGGTTTGGTGTACGGTGTTTTCCCTTGTGTTCCTGATTCTCAAAGGAGTCTCACCACACACTGAGAAGGCAGACAACCCACGCACCTACTCCAAAACCAGTTTCTCTTAAAAATGGTTCCTCAGATTGAAATTTGAGTGTCATCTTACACAGGACACCTAGGACAAGTGGCTGACATATTGATTCCTCCCTCTAAAATACAGCATCACGATATACTAAAAGTTTGATTAGAATTAGACAAACACACATACTAAGTGTGATGGTACTGTGCTGAATATTAAGTCAATCACGAGATGCCATTTGCTTCTATCATCCCCCAGAGCAGAAATGCATCTGACCAGTCCAACCTGTGCAGTGGAAGATATAAACTATTTCCTTACTGATGGTACCAAGTCCTAAAACACAAGATACACGGTTTTTTAAGGTACATTTTAAACTTTAAAACTACACACAGTCTTTAGACATATCACTTCAGGAAGAAAACTGTCTAAACACCAATAAGTAGTCTGCCAAGTTCCTCTCTTTGCATCCCTGACAGTTGCCAGGCACAGAATCAGAGTAGTCTGACCAAGACATCGCAGGGATGAGCGGACGAAATTACCCACATGGTCAAAGCTTTGGTCTCTAATGAATTAATGGCTTCTCCTAGTCAGAGAAAGGCTGGACTCACAGGGATGTTCCTAATCCTGTTAAGGCCTGGAGCCCGAAGGCCTAAAGAAGTAAGTTATGTGTAAGTGCACAGAAACCAGAAAGGAAGACGAACCATGCAGAGTAAATGGGCCTACTTTTGTTTGTCTTAGAATGTTTAAAAATATGTATTCAAATTACCATAGGCAGCAATCTCAGGGCTTTTCAGGTTACAACCCATAAATTTCAGTTTATCAAATTACTAGCACAGATACAGACTTCAAAGTGTTGCTAACTATCACCACTATTAAAAATCTCACACTTGATGGTCTCCTGAAAACTGAGCTCTGAAAACAATCTCAAGTTTTATTCCACTTCGTTTTCTCCTACCATTTTCTGGTTTCACCTACTTCAGGAAATGCATAAACTCCCTTAATCTTAAGCACCATATACACAACCTCCCCAAAAAACAGGTTAAATCCAGCACAGTTTTAGACCGTGTAATTTCTTTGAAGCCTGATTCTTCTCTTAGCATTTGAGAAGTTGGCCATGCTGCATCCCTAATTATCTTCAGGACTGTTACCTCATGTGCCGACCATGTCCCAGAGTGTCCCTTCTTTATCAGTCTCCCTGCACATGCACTGGGGCAGGATTTGCCCTCAAAGAGCCCTCGCCCACAACTGAGAGGAAATCTGCTCTGACCTGTCACGCAAAGAGCAAAGGAGCAATAGCTGAGGACTGAAATACCAATTAACAGTGTGCAGCTCAGCTACCTCCAACTTAGCTCATTAGTTATGCTTCCTGCAACAAATGCCAGTGATGTTTAACAGCTTGTTGGGGACCCATGTCTTGTCCATGGCTGATTAGGTTATACAGAAACAATAAAATTGTCATAAGGAAGCATGTGAACAGTATGACCTTTTTTTTCCCCTTTAATGGCAGTAAACCTGTTTGCATTCTACCCAGACTTTTTGTGCATGTGTGTGTCTGTTTCTCCCAGGGAAGGCTCTCAGCAGGCTGCCATCAGAAGACTGTGCCTATTACCACTGGCACAAAGGTTGGAGGGATTTATTGCAATTCTTCTGGTGAAGAGGAACAGACCACATCTGCCTCTGCTTTACCTGCAAGCACTGCTGTTGTGCAAAGCCACACTAATTCCCCTGACAGCACATAGCCTAGTAATGGCTTCTAAGAGTTTCCAGAGCAGGGATGGTTTCTGCTGTATCTTCACAAATTTGAGAGCCGTGGTTTCTATTTGAAAAGAGACACAGGGGAGGATGAGGAATTGACAGGGGGCTAAAAGAAAAATTGTTCTCAGTTCCTCTGAACAATTCCTACCAAATGGGATGTGAAAGCAAGGTACTGCAGCATTCTTACTATGCTCTCCTCAGGACCTTCTCACACTTGTTGCAATTGGAAGAAGTCCACAGCACTGTCAGAGCCCACCACCATGTCCAGCAAAGCACTCACTGTCTGACCCTCTTCCTCTCTGTGCATCTTGAGCTGGGGCAGGTACTTACTTCAGCCTGCCCACTCTTTTATGAGGGAATCCAGATTATTTATGTGTTTGCTATTAAGTTCCACATCATTACACATGAATAATTTACAACATATACAATTGAAACACACACAGAATTTACAGTGTCACTAATTAATAATAATTTCTCCCAGACCACTGACCAGATTTTGCCACAAAGATTAAACGGTGGAAAGTAGACTTTGAGATTTTACACTGAATTACAAACCCCCCAAAATTACTTGAAAGATAACTTCAAATTAGGTTAAACATTTAGACCGAAAACTAGCTGAAAACCTGTAAAACACAGGACAGAAAAAAATCACCTAGTTCTGAATTGTAGTCTAATGCAATCTTATTAGGTGGAAGATGGAAAGCTTTACTCAAGTTTGTGGATGATCACACAGCTGTGAAAAGGGAATTCCAACTTGGAAGGTAAAAGGCTAGTCTAAAAACTCCAGTCATACTGAGATTGCTGGTGTCTAAGAAGGGTTTCAGATGGAATAATGTCACATATATTTCTGCTGTTATCAGCAAGATATTAAACCCGAATCCATGGTATTTTTTCCCTGAATAACTACATTCCAGTTTCAGTAATGTATCTTGCACACCAGGATATTCTTTACCTCCCGCCCTGAAGGGCTGGATAATATCACCATATGTTGATGAAAAGCTGCCATGCTCTTCCCCAGGACATTTGCATTTCAACAGCGAAAAAAGCAAATTCTGTGTATCTTAGCGCAGGAAGCACTGTGGATTCCTTTACAAAGAGAAGTACATCATGATCAACAACAGTGTTATTAACAACTAAAGTAGTGATTTTGCTCTTTTTAGTTTCAAATCCAAAATAATTTGTCCTTTTAGAAAAGTAAACTTATTAGCAATAGGACACAATAACTATCACCAAAATCAAAGTGACCAGAAAGATAACAGGGATGGATTATGATCAGTGTTTGAGTGATGTTTAGCACCAAGAACAGAACAAAGAATTTTATGCAGTTCTCTCCCTTGTGGAAAGAGCAAATTTTTTTTGTTTTGATTTTAATTATATACGTTAGGAGAGAGAGGTCGAGTTGGAGGTCAATTGCTATTCCGGTAAAAGAACATCCCTAGCAGCTGTAGGACTGCCTATTATGTATCAATAAGGAAAACTATGATCATACAAATGTAAACATACATTATTCAAATTTTCCATTTATCATGTTGTATTTCACTACCAAACACAGGTAGCCCATCTGCTTCCTATGACAGAGTCAGCCTCTAGAAATGCTATTTTCTATTGATAAACACAGCTATTACAGAGAGTCCTTTTCAGCTGTTATTTGCAAAGCAAAGAATGTTTTTGTAGCAACTTCATTTTATATCTACCTTTTTGCCAAACAGCATGATCACTGTTACCAACTCACTATCAATTCCAGCTTTCTCAGATACCACAATACTCAATTTACACGGGGGAAGGGGAAAACAACAAAGTGATAAACTTCAACACAGCATTGAAAGGTTTTTAAGAGGAGCGGGATTTGGGGTAGAGCTCTAGAGCCACAAATTGAAACACACCAGATTGCAGTCACGAACTCTGGCTAAGAAACAAAGCCACAGGTGGTAGAGCTTGGCAGTGTGAAGCCACCACGCTGCCTACAGTGTTGTCAACAACAGAGCTTGTAGAGGAGACAGTAGTCTGCCTTTCAACAATTTGCAGGAAGAAAATAGTATGAGAAAAGAACAGCAGATTTCTATACCACATATACATAAGCAATTTTAATACCCAGCCTAGTCCTACCACTTCAGGTTGCATTCTGGCCTCAACAAAGCAAGTCAGGGTAGGGCAGCATTTGAATAAGGAAAATCAAAGTATACTTGCAAGTTTGCAGCGGGTGCTGTGCAGTGAATTAAATGGCTTTTACTTCTCAAACAACACCCCAAAGCCATTTTAGCCTGTTTGTTGAAAGTCTTTCTTTGAAAGAAATATTTACAGACTAATTGGGTAAAGGGTCAAACTTTAGTTGGTTAACAGCATTCAAATGTTCTAAATCTCTTCTAGGCCAATGCCAAGATGGGGGTATCTTTGCTACTTCTAACCGTATTTGAGTATAACACAAGACTGTACACTATAGAAGCTAACGTTATCCTAAAAGGACGTAAGAGATGTACAGGTAATGTATGGCTGTGATCCCTGCGTAGCTGGCAGGATGACTGTACCAGTAACTGGGCAACCATCATTACCTACTGATTTCTATAGATGGACATACTCCTCTGAGCAAGATAGAAACCCAACATATCAAGAACAGAATGAAGATGAAAAATATCGGTAAAAATCCACATAGGGAACATGTAAATTACCAGCTATTGCATTATGAGATTCAGGAGACTATAGCATCTGTTAGCTTTTATGAAAAAAGCAAAGCTGGGTGTGTAACAGGAACACACTCTTTACACATACATTAAACTCCAAACCTACAAAACATACCAAAATATTTTTAGATGACGGCACATTTTAATTATTTGTTCAAAATAATTTGGGTTTCCATACTGATGCACAGAAACATTTTTAGTCACTCATGTTGTCTTTTTTTACTGTTCCAAATCCACTAGCAACCATGCTGTTACATTCAAATAACATTCTGTTGGGAGCTTTCAATCTGAAGAAGTGATGATTTTTCCTTCCATTGGATTAAAAACATTTTATTTTGTTGCATGAGCTTGAACAGCCACAAGCCCAAGGGGATAGAGGAAAAATATTTACAAACATGCTGTTCAGCACTCAGGAGTAGGGAAGGAGGCATACATTTTACTTAAATTTAGACATAAATGGAAAATATTTTTCTGTGGAAATTAGAGTGAATTAGTCTTGGTTAGTGGCAATGAACTGTTCATGAGATGCATACTAACTCATGACTCCAGTAATAATGATCCTTGCATCTTTTTTGCTCTATTTTTAAATCATGAAAGCTTAAAAATGCCTCCTTTTAAGCAAATTTTTTTTATATTTTGGTACTAAAAGTCATCTGTAAATAAATACCTTTTACACTCTTGAATTTACAATGCTTTTTCAATTTAGGTTTTAATTCTGTTAAAATCATTAAAAGACCAACATTGGCATGTATTCACAAGAAAACCATTCTAAGCAAGCACTTAAAGAAAATCCTTCAGTTTGCTGCTTATTTTACTCTACATTTAGAGAAACATTCTATAAAAAAATATTACTCTGAAGCTTTGACTCCTTTAGACATCTTCAAAAGAGTAAGACGGGCAATCAGTTTCAGTCCTAATATAACGTGAACTTCCTAAAAGTTTACATACTTTGAATTCTGAAACATGTTTTGATAGTATAGACAACACACTGTTGGCAGTCTCAAGCTGGAGATGACTCTGGAAGTATCTTTACCTCTCCTCTACAGAGTCTTCCCAATGCATTTCTGTTAAGTCTCACAATAAGTCTGAAGGGTCATAGCAAATTTTCAGGTAAGATTAATAGGAAAAAACCCCAAGATCTTATGTGTAGTTTCATATCTAAAACTTAAAATTATGCGCAAGATCTTATATTCAGTTGGATAGAGTAAAACAGTAAGCAACTGCAAATGTATTTGCCAAAATTCACATTTTTACATGGCATCCTTGATGTTTTCTGGGCATGTTTTCTTTTTTCCTCCTCCAATTTACAATTTTTTACAATATACAATTTGGACACTGTGTACAAGGTACACAACAGTCACTCTACTGATTTGTCAAGCTCTAAGTTATATGGCATCTTTGTGGCTCATCTGGATAATAAAGAAAATACAGCCGTTCCCATTCTACCATCTCCAAGTCACACACAGAGACAATGTTTACCAGTTCCATTATTCTAGATTCCTGCTATAACTGAACATAGCAACATTTCATCCTCCACAAAAAAGGTGTATAGGAAGACATGTAACAGAGAGAAAAGTTTACCTGTAGTGTCACGATGTCTTGCCTAGTGAAGGGCTCATCTGTCAAAAGATCCTTGTAGCTCTTTGGTTTTATGTTCAGCTGCTCAACTGCCTAACAGCCAGGCAAAAGACACAAATATTAAAAATTCGATTCTAATGCATAAATATTACAAGTGAATAGGTGATACCAATAAAACCTTACAGTAAAAATTATAAAGAATACAATTTAACTCTTCATTCTCACCTGGTAGCCGCAATATTTTCACTGTGTGTTTTTAAGAGATGAGAAGCTTTTGTTTTTCACCCCTACAAAACTCAACACTTCAATGGGGTTTGTTCTTTGGGTTTTATGGTGTTTTTTTTTAAAGAACTTTGCAGCCTTTAACATTCCATAGTTATGCAGATCATTGTAACTAAATTCATCACAAAAGCACTGCCAAAATAAATCTTGCCTGCAGTTTTCTAAGTTAAGTGTTTCACAGATGGCACAAGACAGGCAACTCTCACAAGGGGTCTTGATCTCCTCCTCTGACAACCCCCCTTGGGAAGACACGCGCGTGGCAGGCCAGTGTTAGCCACTCACGCTCTGTCCACCCTTACTGCTGCACCTAGCCTGTAGCAATGCTGCTGTTCACCTGAGAAAATTAAATGATGCTCAACAAAGCAGCAGTGTGTTATTTCATAATGACAATCCAAGTGGAATAAATGCTCTGTTGTTATGAACAAATACATCATACAGTGAGATGTCTGCCTGCAAAAATCCTGAATGTTATTTACCCAAATGTCCTCTGTTCTCCTCAGATGAAAGTGATAATATTTTTCTAGTTTCTCCAAAAGTCCATAAATTAATTCTATGCTTATAATAAACCGATAAATGCCACACTACATAAGAAACAGACCCTCTTGGCACAGCTTGTTTAGGAAGCCTGGTATTATAAATTGTAGCAAGCTGAACAAAAACTTTACAATATCAACAAGCATTTAACAAAGACTTCCCTTTAACTCATTTTTGCCTTTTAACCACAGCAATCAAAGCATCATGCTCCCAGAAGGAAGAGAAATTACTTTCTATTTTAACCTAATCTTGACTGCTCTCACAGCTGGAATGAAGACAGTTCAACTACAAGCAGAGCACATTTTCAAAACTATGATGAATTCAGCCTTTTCCTTGATTGCAATGGTTTCAGCTTGCTCCTTTCTCAGTACCTGAAAGTCCTACTGGAATTTCTCATCAACAGATTTCAAAAAGCAGATGTTTCAGTGTTCAGATGTCTTACAACACTGAATATGGATCCATTAATTGAAGCATTTATTTGCTACTGAAAAGAAATAAATCTTGCTTTTACAGTAAGGCTTATGCAAACAAGTCACAACTAGAATTCCACCAGGGTTTGCACAAATGTTCACAAAACACAAATAAAAATGCAGTTAAAAGTGTCCATTAAGGCATTCTCTCTGCACTTTCTCCAGCTTCAGTTAAAATATTATCTTTTATTCATTGATATGAATAGAATGAGGCAATTTGATTTGGTGATGATGCTGTATCAGAAAGAAGACAACAGAAAATTTGTCTATTAATTCAACTGAGGAGCATATAGATGCTACTCATTTTGGTCTACAAGAATTCCATGCATGCAGATTATTTTAGGAAAAGGGTTTAAAAATGTCTTTTAAATCATATTGTAGGCTTCTTCATATATTGAAGGCAAAAGCTGGACAACAATTTGTGAAGCCAGTTCATCTCCTTGTACTTTAATCTCCCTAGTTGTAAAACAAGAATGAAACTTACCCATCTTTTTAAAGCGTTTTGTGATCTTGAATGAAATGCATCAAGTATAAAATCTTAATAATGAAATGCAACAGAGAACCTACCTCGTAGGCAAACACATTTCCAGTTGTCTTGATGGCCACAATATGGGAGTTATTGGTGAATACAGTAAACAGCACTGGACAGTGATATTTACCTGAAGGAGAAAAAGTCTAAATTTTATGTGAAGTCCTTGCAGCTGTTTAGAAATAGCCAATTTCTGTTATCTCTGTGAAGGATATTTACATTCATTTTTAATAGAATATGTAACTTTAGTGTGCATTCAATGGTGTTTTAACCATGCTATGATTCTTGGATGCTAAATAAAAAAAGTAACATTTAAGGGAATTATAAAGCAAGCAATGAAAATGCAGTTTTGAAGCCTACTGCCTTCAATCCCCCAACAAAGAACTTTGTCCAGCTGGCTTGATATCTGTGAAGTACCACAATATAACAGTTATTGTTGTAACCAAAGCTCTATTGATAGCCAGTGTCTTGTAATGTGCCCAGTGCTCTCTTTTCAGTGCTGTTACCACGAATAAAAGTTTAGCTTATATCCTACAAAGAAGTTTGCAGCAGCTGTTGTGCTTTTAGGAGAGGAGAGTATTTTGTATTCAAATGTGGCAAGCAGAATGCCATTAAATCTGAACACGTTTTTCAATAAGGAACCCAGCTTCTGCTCTAATCAAGCTGTGAATTTTCCCAGGAGGGTCAGCATAAATATTAAGCATGTCAACAACAAGCAAACTGATGGAAGGCAATGTACAAGGAAAAAGAAAAATGTCTCGATCATCTCAGCAGAAAGCAATTAGAAGAAGGTTATTAATACTTGATCAGTTTGCTACACCCAGGGGTTTGGGTGAGGCTTTTGCAATAGGTTGGGTCTGTTTGGTTCTTTTTTTTTCATAATTACCATCTGAAAATCAAAACCAGCAGGGAGACCAGAATAGAGGCTGCTCTATTCAGGCAGGAGAGGCAAGCACCTACAGAGTATTTACCATTAACTAATCAGCAAGATGAGGCACTTGGACCTCCAGCACACTGATAATGTCACCAGAGCTGAAGGAAAGCCACTGACACAAGGGTCTGAAGTTCCAGAGGAAGTTAAGGAAGGAATTTTTGGAAGTGGCATCAGGGTATGGCCCAACTGATGGATACAGAAACATGCTGGTAAAATGTGAGGCCTCACCCCAGCTGCATGAAAGCAAATCGCCATGCTTTCAGTTCTAACAAAAGCAGAGCTTCTGAGAGCACACACTTTTTGTCCTGAATAGAAGACACTCAACTAAGGAGGGGCTCATTAAGTGGAAGAAAGTTAATATCTGAAGACCTTTTTCATCATACAGGTGTGAACAGAGAAGATCCTACGTATGTAGCAAACATTCTGCACGTTAAGATTTAAAGAAAAGTTTGCTGATGGAGAGAAATGCAACATTTTACTCTTCCTGTTTTGTTGCATCTTCCCTCGATCAGTTAATGACACAGCATGAACCTTTTTAAGGAAAAAGCTCTTCGGACTGTGTGGCTGTCATCATTCCACTCCAGCATTACAAACTGGACTTCTTTAAGGAAAGAACAGTACTACTGTATCTTTCAAAAACTTTGGCCACAGTGACTATTGATAAGATTTTAACACCCTGCTCTTGAGACAGATGGAACACAAAACACAGAAGAAAACCATCAGCTAGAGAAAAGACCCTGCAGTCGTGGCCTTTGGTGATATAAGGAGACAGACACTCCAGAATTTTATTCCCACCAAGTCCTTTCCACTCTCGTTTCAAAGAAATCATTATCTGCATTGTAAAAGATCAACTCGCCTCCACTCTTCTCTTTTAGTCCTAGCATCCTCTCTTAGATGACAGATTTTATGTATCTTTAACCATGCAGAAATAAAACTTGAGGTTGCTGTTTTGTGTGCTACAATTCATAAAATCCCACGTGTTCATTTAAGTCTAATTCTTTTTACAAACAAAAAGTTGCTCAAAAGCAAGTGAACAGCAAATATTGCCATAGGCTAGTTAGAAAAAAATGATAACATGTTATAGAAATTTAGCCTTTTCTGAAATTTTTCCTTAAAGAGTACTTTACTGCAGCAGCAGCTGTAGTAAAGTGAAAATGCTGAACAATATACAGCTTCCCAGTATAAGGAAAACCAGAAATGGAAATTGAAAGGTAAATGTCACTCACAAGAAGCAGTTATTCTACTAAAAAAATCCCCAAAAACAACATGATAGAGAACACAAATATGTAACTTTACCATGAGTAAGACAATCCAGGATTTATAAAAGTGCTCATTAAGACGAGGAAAACAAACAAGCAAACAAAAAAACCCCACGGGAAATGACTGCACTTACAATGACTGCACTTACCTTCACTGTTTTTAGCAAAATTCAGCTTTATAAGTGATTTGGCATCTAGTTTCTAAAAAAAAAAAAAAAGAAGCAGCAGCATTTTAAAAAATTAATCACAACAGAATCTAACCATGGAAATAAAAGGAGACTGTAACATCAGTGTTAGGATTTTAATGATACATAATTTATTAATAAGATATCGCAAGTTGTCTGAAGCATCAGAGCCCTGGGAATTTAAGTCACAGGCAGCCCACAAAACCAAGGCTGACCAAGCCTGAGAACTGGGAGACGTTTATTTTCAGCGTTGTAGTTTTGACACAGTACAGTGCTAACAGAGTGAACCAGCTTGAGAAGTCACACAGCTGTCTTAGCACAGACCGAAAGGGGAGTTCACATGAAAAGCTAAGAGGGAAAGATGACTGCTGCTGATCAGAAGAGACAATTCAGAAGGGACCTCTGATGAAATTCATAAAGCCAGCAAACCATTTTGGCAATCAGTCTCACTATCTTTTCTGAAATAACTGCAATTTTTCTTTTACTTCTGTAAAAGTGTAGCAGAGCCCACATGATAACTAGCAATAATGAAAAGAAATGGAGGCAAAGAAAGGTGTTTGGGGTCATGAAGGGAGTCTCTGGAGGGGTCTTTGGCCACTTAATCCCCAGGTAGCAATTCCGCAGAAGAGGGAACTGAGATGGCAGCTGAGGTTGGGGTAATGTTCTCCAGTTCCAGAGAGGATGCTGCAAACTAAGCTAGCTCCTGCTCTCCCATGCTTCATCAGAACGTCTATGGCATTTTCCTGTTGCCCTCTCTCTGGAAGGGCTGACAGAGGGAAAGAAGAGCTATCAGGCTGGCAAACACTTTTGGATGATCAAGCTGTTCCCTCCCCACAGCCCTCCCTTAGACATGAAAGCTGCAAGCACACCCAAACCAATGGTGAGCCTTCAGTAACACGACAGGCAAACCCATGTATGCCAGTCCTTTGATAGGGTCTGGGATTTTGGCATCTTGCAGGCATGATGGGGCATACTATGTCTGGGGTCACCCCACCTGCACAGCCCACCAGGATGGTCAGGTAGCACTTGACTGGGGCACGCAGAGACGAAGTCCATGCCCAGCAAGCTGCAAGGCTGAGTCAGGATCTCAGAGATATAAAAAAAACCCCAACAAATGCTTTGATTGTATCAGCTGTCAGAGACAGTTTCACTGCCAAATTGATTGTTAATAGCGCACACAGCACAGGCCTTTTAAAAGAAACAATTGCTTCTCTTCTCCAAACATTCACCTGAACAGCTCAGGGAGGTTTTTATAACCCAGACCGCTCTTTATAAACAGCTACAAGTGGAGACCTCTGCCAGCCACGGTGATGACACTGCCAGTTCAATCATTATGGCAAAAAGTGATACCAAAATCATGTGAAACTAAGCCAGTGGGCTCTTTCTGCCTAATCAAAATTCATGTTCTTGGTTCAGAGAGTACACGTTATCACAGCTGGACACAATCATTTATAGGAAGACACTTCTCAAACTGTTTTCAGCCAACTGGCAGGCTCATTTGCTGCCACAAAGGTAACCATTTCTCTAATTTATTAGCAAGAGCAGCAATGAGGGCTAATAGGAATAAGATGGGAAGGGAAAAAAAGGGGCCAAATTAGGTTATATTATTTAAATGATGGAAGATCAGTGTTTTTCCTTAAGTGGATTCTCAAAAACAACCCCCAAATCCCAGCCTCTGCACACTGCTGGGGTACAAAGACAGACAGCAAAGGCAACAGCAGCTTCTGCAACAACTAAGTGAATGCAGAGCTTTATTCATTTATTTATCTTCCTAAAAGAACAAAATTGTCAAAGTAGTAGCAGAGAAACAGCAGAGTTGCCAAAATGAACATACGATTCTAGACAGATCTGTTCAACCTGAACAGCTATTAACACAAAGCAGCATCCATCTGTGGACATGTTGTGCAACAGCCCAAAAATTATGTTCCAGAAAAAGCTTCTTTAGAAATAAAACCACTGGCAACATTGATAATTTGAAGGAAGGCCTTTAATTTATCTTCCTGGCAGACTTGAGCTATCCCCAAAACGTGTAAGCAATCATCTTTAAACAAAAATGGAAACAGTTCCCTAAGAAACAGTTTAGCACGATCGAAGATTCAGATTTATACCTTGACAGTAATTTAGTGGAAAAGACAGACTAAACTGCTGTACAGACTTTAAAGGCAGTAAAAGCTGTAGTACATTCTTTCATCTATCAACATAAGATCTACTGTTAGAAGTGCTGCCAAGTCCTCAGACTCGCACTCTGTACCCAGGGAAATAGTATGGTATTTCAGGTCACATCTTTCCGTAATATACAAAAAGGTTAGTTTTCAGCATCAGTTACTCATCGTGCATCAGCTGCTTGTGCTGGTATCTGTTTCAAAATGAGGCCAGCATTTATACAGTCTTACATATCAATAGTAAATAAACAGTGATTTTCATATAGGAGTTGAAATACACACACTGCTTGGAGTCTTCAGTATAGAGTTCTCATCCTTAAAGAAGTGCTGTATACGAGCATTATAACTTTTATGGCCTCCTATCAAGTTTGCATAGAAGAAGTGACTTTGGTGTGCCAGTTCATACCCTTTGGAGCAGCTCTGCGTTTTGGCTCAGCTGGCTACAGCTTCGTGCCCAAGCACTCCCACACCAAATCATGAGGGAATTTCCCACTACTGATAAAGGAAGTTGTTTGTGCAGTGTATTTATCAAAAGGGATGGAAACAGACCAAGAGTTGTATGTAAGAAAATATTAGGGGAAACATAACTAGGGCAACACCTCAAAAATACTTTGAGAAATTGATTGACAAGTCTTAAAGCATGGCAAGACAAAAGAGGGATTTAGTGTTTAGTCAAAGGAAATCTTTGGAGAACCAGAACAGCAAAACCAGGTGATGATCTGCTACAGAGGATTGCCATGGCCTATAAAGGCAGCTTAGTGCCTGAGACCAGGCTGCAGGTTTGGTCAACTACACATGAAGCAGCTACAACGAAGGAAGACCCAGCCTGCACGCTGCAACTTCCAATAGGTCTAGTTTTGAAAGACATACACATTACACAAGAAACTATGAAAGAATATGATATAGAAAACCTGTATCTTTTTTTTTTTTCCCCTCTAAAATATTCATTTCACATGAAAATAGGGTTATCTTGTGTGTGGGTGAATCTGCTTTTATTTATTCTCCCTTAAAAGTCAAAGCTTTCCAGCACCACCACACAGTTTGTTGCCATGGAAATGACCATTATGCCACAAACAGGCACTGGTCTTCACAGGAGGAGACAGCAGGAGCGAATGAGCCCTAAGATGAGCTAAAGTACTTGTTTTCATGTCTGTCTTGTTATTAATAAAGCATGAGAGCTCAAATATTGCACACAGAGCTCAAGTTCAAAAATCATTTCCAACCTGTGTTTCCCCAACACACACCTACCATCCAGTTTAAGGCATCTCCAGTGAAGAAAGCAAGGGAAAAAAATGTTTATTAAAATCACTTGATCTAATTAAAATTCTAAATTCTTAACGAAAATGAAAGGCCACAAGCATCTGCCACTTCCCTTAAGCAGAAATAAGAGCTGCATGTTCACTTCTAAAAATATTTTATGCAAGAATACTGGAAAGCAGACGCATTTCACAGCACGTAGTGCCAGCTGCTCCACAGCAAGGAAAGGCTAAAAAAACAAACCCAAAACCCATGCAAGCTCTCTTCTCAGCTGACTCCTCTCTCACAGGCACACTTCCACAAAGGCAGCCAAGGCTACTTTTGGCCATGACCTACTTTCTCGCAGCAGCGCAAAGCCCCACCGCCCTGTGCTCTCATCTGTCAGCTGACAGCACTCGCTCCTGCGGGATCCCAAAGGGCAGCGTCCTGTATTGATACCCAAAGCAGAGGTTACTGCAGCGTGTAGGTTAGTGGGGCACTGTGGCAGCTCGTGGATGAAGCACGCCTATTGTTGCAAATTAAATCATTCTGCATCATCACTGTGTGTTTCATGAAGATATGACCTACAATCCCTGCACATGAATTAGTTACACTCTTTGAATCTCTGGTCTGTGGCTGCGCGATCTTCTTGTTAATGAGGCTCTGACCCTGTTGGATATGCACCAGCCTGAAAAGCAATCAAAATGGGCTCATTTGATTCTCTGTCCACACATGGGTAGAGCTGGTAACTTGCAGCAAGAGTTGTAAGTAAATACAAACTTTCCAGCTCTATCAACTGTAACTGAGTTAGTGTTAAAATGTTCAACACTTGGGGATCAGACACCTTTCTGAATAGCCTCTAGCAGGAACACACAATAACCCAGGGAAGCTATCATGGGGAAAAAATAACGTGTCATGTCTGAACTGGTTGACAAGACAAGGACCAAATCATCCAGTGCTGGCTTGGCCACTTGGTAGGTTCTCAACCAACAAAGCAAGCAACACAGAGTTAGCTCAAATAGAAGAGAAAGACAAACCAAATATTAATATTAAAACACTATGTTGCTTACCACGTACTAAATTTAGCTTAGCAGCAGCAAATTAATTTTGTATTAAATTAGTTGGTTCCTTTAAAGATAAGACCTGTTATTCCCTGCATAAAACTTAATATTTTAAGAAGCCCTCTTACAATTTTCTCTGCTATAAAACCTTCAAGAAATATGGGGATATGACTTGAATGAATGATATTGGAATAACTCCATGTATAATGTTACTTATTCCAGATCTTGTAAATGGATTTAATGATGACAAAAGGCACTGGAAATCTTCAGCAAGCCTACAAATTATGGGAATGTGACTGGAAACAGCAGTGGGGTTTTAACAAGATAAGCCATCTTCATGTAGTTTAATACTTGATGAAAAATTCGGGGTCAGTATCCAAGAGGCCAGAATAGTCTCATGATTCAAGGTATCATTTCTATGTTCAGTTCAACAGCAAAAATGCCAGATATTTCTCATTTGGACAACTGCCTACCAAATGCTAAAAGGATGCCCTCAATTCACATTCTTGGATGAAGCTCCTGTTCAGCCGCAGCTTTCATCTATTACTGAACTGGTTTGGAAATGCACACAAAAGATCCTTCATTACCCACTTCCAGACCACTGTATTTCCATATTTAAATTTTAATTAAATAGACACCATATGGTCACCAAAGCCTTGTCCAGAGAATCATAAAGATATGCTTGATAACACACATGGCTCACAGATACTAGCAATAATGTTGCTCTATCAAAGAGCAAATTAACAGCTATTACCATGAGAAAAAGATGTGTAGTTTCATGTGCAAGATTAAACCTGCAGTCTTAATGCAGTCAGAAGTCTATCAATCCAGAGACCCACAGCCAAATACAACATGATTTGTGGAAAATAAAGCTTTGCAGAAGCATCAAAAAGCTGGTCTCCAATTCTAGTGAAAATCAGGCAAGTAAGGATCTGTGGGAAACCTCATGATGTATCTCATTTAAGGTTAGAGTGTTTCACAGCTGCTAGTTTTTTAAGTGTCACAATCATAAAACCTCATCCAACGTGCACACTTCCACCAAAACACAGAAAAGGAAAAAAAAGAGACCATCTGTTCGGTCTGTAAAACCTAGATGTAAATACTTTCTTGCTGTAAGGGAAATAATGCATTAGGAATAATGCTAAACACATTTATCTGCCTGTGTCCAGAGCTGGATTACTGGACAAAACACTGCCCATCACCACCACAATCCCTGTCATCAAGGTGTGAAGGAGGCACAGCAGCTTGGCCAGCGACTCATGATACCAGAGGGTTTTAAACATCTCCTTTTGATAAAGCACCTGAACAGTAAGTAGAAGCAAATCTCATCTTCTTCACTCTCTTTCACGAAGATAGAGGGAACTTAAAACCAAATTCCCCTTTTAGCACAGATAAAGACTAATTTCTAGTGGTCTTGAGTGCATTACTGTAAAACACAAAGATAGAACTTTGGGAATGGAACTACCATCTATCCATCTGTACACCAGTAACAAAGGAGAGTGGGAAAGTTTCAGAAAACCCAACAAAAAAAGGAGTCATCTTCCAAGTAATCAGCCTCACCAGAACCTCCATCCCCATGACTCCTTCTGTTTTATGACCCTTTCCAGTTATGACACATGACTTTCTGGTCACTTCTTTGGACATAAATCATGTTCTCGTATGTTTCTATCCAGAGGCCTTGAAAATTTATGGTCACTAGTCAAATATTAACTCATTTAGACTGTTGACTAAAAGCTAATAATTTCTGAGGCAAATGAGGTAAGACAACACGGTTCGGTTGCTGCATATTGAAAAGTTCATCTTGTTCAAAGTGGATTCTAGACAGTTGAGCAGCTGTCCCCGACAAAAATGCACCTGGAGAGAGATGCTTAATGATGATGGCTGTAACCACCTGTGCCTGAAAGACTGCTACAGGCCACAGGAACACAGGCAGCAACATTCAACTGGAAACAAAGAAAAAGAGAAAAGGAAGAACCACTGCTCATCCTGGCTAATTTTTCTTTATAAATAAGTACCTACTTCTGAAAAGGCTCAAGCTATCAAGAGAAAATGCAACAAATTATATTCTGAAAGCACCCTTCATGTCTCAATACATACACTGAAACCATTTTCTGACTTACACTATCATAGAATCATAGAATGGTTTGGGTTGGAAAGGACCTTAAGATCCACCTAGTTCCAACCCCCCTGCCATGAGCAGGGACACCTCACACTAAATCGTGTTGCCCAAGGCTCTGTCAAACCTGGCCTTGAACACCACCAGGGTTGGAGCATTCACAACTTCCTTGGGCAACCCATTCCAGTGCCTCACCACCCTCACTGTAAAGAACTTCTTCCTTACATCATGTGTAGTATATTACAGTAATATCAAAGTATTTCAGGAAGAGATTAGAAAATATTCCCACCACTGTACCAGGCATTCACCCAGCATTTACGATGTGTGATTGACTCTGTTCAAAGAAGATAAGTTAAAATTAAACAGATGTAGAGAAGGACAACTGTGACCATTTAGGGTACAGAGAATTTAAAGGCAAGAAGAACATCTGACAGGAAAATACAAGTCTCAGCAAGAAAATGTCAAGAAAGCATTAAATTCCTCTGTACCAAATACACACCTCTAAACACTAACAGACAGAAGCACGATTTTGGCACAAACACAAACGAGAGTAAGCTGGTCAAACCCCAAATTTACAGAAGATATCTATCAGATGAAAACCATCAGAAGAACCTCTCGGCAGCCATAGCAAGGAAAAAGCAAACACTGGTTCAAGACAGAGCATGCAGTGTGCAAAGCAGACTGTGAGAGAGCTGAACACCTCAGTGAGTCTTTCAGTTTTCTGTTCCTAATCATTTCACCCCTCTTTCTGCAACACATGAAAACCAACTAAGCTGGATTTGTCTGAATCATTCCTCAACAACAAAGCTTCCCTTGGATTTATTTCTGTAAGCTTTGTTCTCTGCTCTGTAATAAGCTATTACTCACCCAGAACAAAACTGTATTCCCACCCCCCACTTAAATTTCTCTTACAAACAAACAAGAAATAACCTCTCTTCTCTTCAAATGCACAAGAAAAAAATATGGTAAGTTTAAGGAAAGGGAAAAAAAGGGAGCAATTGACATTTAAAACTATGCAATATCTGAAGAGTTGACTTGAGTTGCAGACGAATTAAGAAATATACTTTGAATTTCAAAGCTGAACATGTGCCAACTTCTTCTGACACGTATGTGAAAAGCCTTCTCTAGAGAAGAATTAAAATTCTCATTTATACATCAGTTATGCTACAACCAAATGAGACCTGAAGTTACTGATCCATCCAAATGATCACTCATTTCCTAACTTGACAATGTAGCACACTACCTGGATTTCAGGTGCTGTACTCTGATGTTGAGGAAAAAAACACAATGAAAGAGGGATATGCCTCACTCCTGAATTTTCCTACATAATGAAAAATATCTCAGTTGGTCAAACTATTTTACTCTTAATTAGATAGTCCCACCAATGTAGGTGTGAAAAACTGATGTGGAGATAGTCTGCCTATGGAGGGCTGCACAGCATTTTCCTCTCAACATACGTAATATGAGGTATTTTGTATTTAGACAAAGAATGAAAATGCTCAGAGTCAGCACAATCTCTCTGGAAAGAGTAAGAGTGAAGAAAACTTTCCAAGAGAAAAAGATTAAAAGTCACAAGGAAAAACTGACTCCAGCTGCAGTGTGCAATCTTTAGACCATCAAAATCCTAAGGTAACGTTACCACCATATTGCAGAAAGGTCTAGACAAGCACCCTGAAAATGCATCACACTGAGCATTATCCACAGCTATTACATTTTCCTGACAATGTATTCCAACAGCAGCTACTGCTATGCTGGCATGAAAGGGGTCACCTTCAAACCACAGATCCTTGTCTGATGACATCCACTATTTGTTGCTCATTATCTAGAAACACACCTGGAACAACACAATTAAAGCAGCAATCTGCAGTAAATTACCCCACAGACCATATGAACTGAGTTACAAGCCGCATTTACTGTTGATTTAGCTAATACAGGCCACATGAAACTTGAACCTGCCCTCTCCCCTGTTCAGGCCAGAGACCCATTCCACTCAACTCGGCACTGGATGTGTTTTGTTTGTGATCTTGATCTCTACATCTCTGACTCAGCAGCATGTGAAGCTCATGCAAACCACTTACAGGAATCCACTCCTGAAACTCATGGGCCCTACACTGATCATTTGATAGAGGTGGAGAACAATTTGTAGTGAGCTGTAAATCCTTGGCTGGAACCTAACCTGTACTTTAACACCTGTTCCTACAGTACTGAGTATTTCCCATACTCCTGACATGCTGCAGTTTCTTTATTCAGAATATTGTAAAAGAAGAAAAAAAAAATACCTAAGGCCTCTTCCTCATTATGTTCACTTTTTGGGTGAAGAACCATCTATCAGTGCTTTCTGTTTCTGTATCTGTGCTTTCAAAATACATACACAGTATAAACACTTCTATGTTTAAGGAAGTTTCACCTTTGCTCCAATTTCTGCGTCCTTTTCAGGCAGGATTTCCGTTATTTAGACAGCCAAAGGCTTTCTTAGTGCATGTAAACAAGAGTGCTGTAAAGTTGTTTGTTCATCTTTAAAGTGGGATTTATAAATCCAGTGGTAAAAAAGTAATCTTCTCCATAACCTCTCCATTAACCTCGTCAGCAAGGTTCTCTCACCACAAGACCAGCAGCTGTTTTGTATAAGACTGACTGAAAACTAGTTGATCAAACTGGAAAGAACCCAGGATTTCAAAATAAAATGAAGGAATAATAGCCACCAGCATTTGGGAAAGGAATTAGCTAATAAACATATTTAAGGAATGTATTTGAGAATGACTTCCCAGAGTTTTGAAATAACAAGACTTGGTTGCAGGTTTTTCTTCTGAGAGTAAGAAATTTTTGGTTCTGAAAGTGCCTATAATTTTTCAGGCAAGAATCACCCTACCAGCACTATTTCAAACAAATGATTAAAATAAAAGGGCACTGCTCACATTCCTATGTGAGCAATGCTAGAGGGAGGAGGTGTCCACTACAGGCTCTGTCACTGCTGCCAGGCATTGCAGGTACAAGATGTGCATCTCTGGGTGCTTTCAAAGCATGGATCAGACAGGCTCACTGCATGAGACACCTGTACTGCCTACAATTAGTTGATCATATTAGTCATCATCTCACCCCAAGTCGTTTTTATTTGGTAAACACAGGATTAAGAGCGTGGGAGAACAATAACAGATGTTTGTCTTCTTACAGAGCGAGACTTTGGCTACAGCGGTCTCTTCTAAGAAGGCAGATGTCCTGCTAGGAAAAGTCAGAAATTTTCAGCCTTCTGACTCCAAAGTTAGTCCTCACTGTCCATGTCAGTGCCTTATGACACCTAAGAGAAAGCTCTCTCTGGCCTGTAGTTCCGGATCCTAATCTTGCATGAGACAGGGCATGACACAAATTGTGCTCTGCCTCTTTCAGTCCAGAAACGTGACTCCTAGTCTCACACGTCCACCACACAGCATCTTCAGGTCTCTTAACCGGACTCTTAGGCATACATTAAGCCCAAACTAAATTAACTCAACTGAATCCTGTTTGCCCTTCAAGCCATACATACGCAACTACTGCTCAGCTGCACGTGGCCCTTACCAGGGGGATTGCCTCTCTGGGTTATGCAGGATCAGCAGACACATGGATTTTACTTTGCTGTCAGCAGTGCAGAAAGAATTCACATAGGTGACCCCTCTATGAGAGTTTAAAAGCAGATGCACTTGAAACAGTCACAAAATTGACTTTGGACCAAAGCCTTGGAAGCAGAGATAAACTGACTTTCAACTGTCAGAAAGAACTAAATTCCCACAGAAAAGGGGGAACTGGGGACAAAGACCACAGCTACTTCTAAGACAGCGGAAGAGAGGTATTTGGCCAGGAGCCTTGAATGGGGCTGAAGTACAACCACAATAATCTGGCCTGCCCACATGCATTTAGAATGTCACTGAACCAGAGTGGAAAAATAGGTATTTACATCAGATACATTACAATACAAAAATAGCTCAGCCCACATACAACAAATCCATGCAACAAAGCACAATTTCCTTGAAATTCCTGTCAAAAGGCATACTGATCTATCATCTGTTCATATTTGAGATTTCAACAAACCAGACATGCTCTGACCAATGTCACTTCTCGGAAACAGGTACTTCAGAGCCCAGCTGGCTGAGTTGTGTGGGCATGCTGGTCAGGGCTGTCCTATCACTGCTACATGAAACATTCTGGCAAGCTTACAACTATTTGCAAGCCCAAGAAGCCAAAGTGCTGTTCTTAGTAAAAAGGAATGAGCTAACTATGACTTTCCTCTTTATTTTATGCAATTTTAGCATAAACATAAGCTAGAGCAGCGTCCTGACAAAGCTGACAAAAAAAAGTAAGTGAGCCAATGCCATCTGACAGGCTGTAGTTCAGCTACAAGAGATGTGTGTTTCTTCCAAAATTATTGGCCTAGTAACAGAAGTATTTTTTACCCCAAAGCATTCTTAAAAAGGATGGGGGGAGGGAAGGAAGTAAATTTAAAGTTGTTTTCTGGAATAGCTCATGGAAAACTCCAGACAAAGGTCAATGGAAATTTGTTTCTCCTAAAAGGATAGGCATAGTGGTGTCCATACTGCACCTCAGGAGATGCTCAGAAAAGCAACAAAAAATAAACCTGAACCATGAGGAAGTATAGGGGAGGAAAGCAAAGGAAAAAAAAAACATTTTAAAAGTATCAAAGAATAACTAATCTTGGCATTGCCAAATTTCTTTAAAAAGGAAGACTGGTCCAATAAGTTACAATTCAGAAGACTCAGAGAAGTCACATGTAGATCAGTTCACAAACATCCAATTAATGTAAGACTAGCACAGCCCTACCCCCTGGGAGCACTGTGAAAGTAAATATATTAATGATTGCAAGGCTCTCCGGCTCTCCACTGAGGGCTCCACTTCAGGAATAAGACAGCTAGACAGGACTAGTGAGTACCACAAGTACACTGTTAACAATGCTGTATCCAAATAGCCTATTGACTTCTCTAAAATGTTTGGCCTGTAGCAAACTTTAGCAACAGAAGCACAAGCCACAAAGGATTTAATTTTTATTCTTAACTTAAGGGCGAAAATAAGGAAAAAATTCTGCAAGCCCCCATCACCAATGACAAATGATTGATTTGTGCAAAGTAACTTCATAAATCACCATACAAAACGTGGCACTGCAGCTAATCTGGCTCAATTGCTTCTAAAACAAACCCAGGATCCTGAGTTTCTGCAAGTCACCAATTCATTACAGAAAATATTTCCTGGTTTCCAAAATGAACAAGCTGTACAAGTAACAGAAGGTGCACACACAGCGACAGATGAAATAGAGGGCAGTACAGTCTAGAGATGCCCAAGCTCCTCTCTGACTTCCTCTGCTACCTACACTGCCTCACCCCAGCACCTCCATCCCCTTCTAGTCCATCGCCATCCTCCCCTTCCAAAAAGCGGAGCCAGCCCCCTGGGAAATAAAAGGCTAAATTACAACTCTTCCTTCAACCCCAGTCTTCAACGTATAATTCCACAGGGTTGGATTCAGCAGGGCTGTTTGCTGCTCTGGAGAGCAAGCATATCCTTTTTCTTCCAAGTGGTCTGGAACACCTTTGTCCTGTGGAAGAGAGAGCTATACAGGACAAGTCTACCACTGATCAAAAGGGAAGAAAGAAAGGGCTCCCCAAACAGAGCAATACAGAGGAAAGGGGGCTCATATTGCGGTGAGCTGCAGGTGCACTGCAGATCAGCTACAGAAGCACAAGTCTGGGTAAACTAACATTCCAAAGTCCAACTTCATTTGAGCATTTTTGGTTCACCAAATATATTCTGCACAATCTCCCTTTCTTCAGTTACACAAGACCACTAGGCATGTTACACTTGCTTAGCATTTACCCAAAGTAATTCTAAACCACATCACAGTTCGCATTCTGAAATGAGAACAGGTGTCATGGAGCTGCTTTGGGTGAAAAAAATTGATCTGGCAAAACCCCAAAACTCCCAACGAATGCACGAGGCAGAAAGGTGGTGAGAGGCTGGTGAAAACAAATGAAATAGCTGTAATTCCACTGCTTCTCAACAACACACTGGCCTCTTCATGTGTGAAGACAGACCTGCAATCATCTCTCTATCACACAAACACACCTGGAGTTTGCTATAACTGAAGAGATTGAGTCTCAGACAGCCTGTTCATGTTTAGAGCTTGGAACGCTGCATCTGTATTTAGCTTCTCCTCGTATCTGTCTGCTGGGAAAATCTTTAATCAAACACAAGATGTTTCAAAGGTAATCTCACACCACAAAGCCGTCTGCAAGCAAACCAACAATCCTGTGCAAAGGCTGCCACCTACTGCTCGGGAAAGTAACTGCACTTACCAAATGAAAAGGCAAGTTTCAGCAGCCCGAGCAACAATTTCTGTCTAAAGTTTTCTTCTATGCCCTCACAAACAATGCTCTCAATCTTTTAACACAGCAGAAAAATTAATTCCAACAAGGAAATAGTATTTCCAGTACTTCATATTTATCTGGTGCTTTATAGTTTCACACCACTACGGAAAATAATCCCTTCAAAAAGACCATTTATGCAGAAAAAGGGAGAAAAATCACTAAGGCGCTGATCATATTGTGAAATCCCAGTCTCACAGCGAACTATCACAACAGAAGCTGGTCAGAAGCTTTCTGAAATGTATTGTCAACATAACTCAAAAGATTTTGTAGCTTAATCTTACCATCCATAATATCATCTATTAATCTCTTTAATCTGCGTAACATCAAATATCCTTCTGTTTAGGAAGCACTGTAAGTTTAGTCACAGATGGAGGAGTGAGCTTGCCAGCCCCTTGCCCTGTACAGACTAAAATTCTGCTTATATGAGGCAGCAGGACAAAGTCTTTTCCATCAATGACCAGTTGGGCTTCCTGAGCATCACTAGTACTAATATGAGAGCTCCTGTTTCCATCTATACAGACTTTAATTATGCCACACCTGTAAGAAAGGGAAGATACCTTGGGAATTTATATAAATGAACTGCACATAGTACACTGATTACAATTCTCCTTCTTCCACACACATGGTCTGAGACTGATTATTTTCCACTACGAAGATCATTAGCAGGATGACAATGAGGGGATATCAGGTCTCAAATCCAGAAGCCCTTTTTTCCTCCCAGCTAAAACAACATCCCTAGTAAACCTCTACATTAATTTCAGCAGAGTTGATCTCACAAATATCATAATTCAAAACAGCACTCCTGTTCAACTTCTCTTGCTCTCATTAAGGCATTTTGTTTCTTCCACATGTTAAATAGGAAACAGAATAAAGAAAGCAAAGATGTCATGTGAATACACCCATTGTTACTTACTTCTCCTGTGATTGGATTGGTTCCATATTTCTTTATCCAAGGAACAATGCTCCTGAAAAGAGAAGGGATAAAATAATAAGTGACAAGCATCATCAGAAACCTCTGTTGATGGGCATGATTACTTTTGCCAACTTGCTAAGATCAAATGGTGATCACACAGCTGTAACCAGTTCAACATCACAAAAATAAAGCTAAGTACAGACAGTAACTTACAGTATGTCAAAGACTGTCCCATCTGGTGTGCAAACTGGGTATTCAAATGGCTGCAGAGACAAACTAGGAAAAAAAAGTACACATTCTTTTTAGCAAAATCAGCTGGAAATCATGATGACAGAAGCAAATTACATTTTGCTGACTTGCACATTAAAGCAAGGCCTATCCTAATGAAAATACTGAGTGACTGCCAATACCCACTACCTGATTCTACATAACATCATGTTAATGACAAACCCAGGAAGGTAACTGGTGCAGTTCAGTAATGTGTAGCTGCCAGCACTCACAGCCATAGAGCCATGGGATGCTGTAATACTCTCCAGCACACTTCCACTGACATGTTGGGTCCCACTGACAAAAAAAAAGATGGTTCAAGCAAAAACACTTGATGTCTTTGCACTGAAAAGGACCAAGAAGTAACTGGCATTCATATTCAGCATGCTGTAAGGAAGCTTCCATAAATGAGCCAGCTTTTAGCCAAGCAGCAATAGTTTGCAGATGAACTATTCAATTTACAAGAGGATTTCCAATCCACCTCTACTAACTCCTCTCTTTCATTCCAGCACTTCAAGCAGTAAACTCTAAACACAAAAATTAACATAAATATTGCTTCAATCTACCCAATCACTGCCTCAGAAAGATGAGTGACTGACAAAGCATATTCTGAGTAATGAAAGGTAGGTTCAAGCTCCAATTACACACATCTGAAAGACTGAAATGTACATAATAATTGTTCTGAATTATTTTATCACCTGTGTCTTCTTTAGCCATCAGCTCCAAACTCTGCAGACACTAATCATAGGAAGTATAGACACTGTTTTAGTTCTTAATGAGTTTTTTCTTGCTGCATTACTATCACAGCAGGCACAAGCCAATGAAAGCAACTACCTCAGAGGAATATATCTTCAGTAATAGTTCAGCATCAACAGCCTGATAAATAGGTCTGTCAGTTAATGATGATAATGTGTATTTGTTGTCTTACCTGCAGTGATCAAACGACAAACGTCTAAAATTAGTTCGTGGAAGGTCTGTTGAAGAGGAAAGAAAAACAAAAACAAAACAACACAACAGAATTGTAATAAATGCACAGCAAATGCTCCATCTCTGGCAGTGTTCAAAGCCAGGTTGGACCGAGCCTTGGCCAACATGGTCTAGTGTGAGGCGTCCCTGCCCATGGCAGGGAGGTTGGAATTACATGATCTTAAGGTCTTTTCCAACCCCAACCAGTCTACGATTCTAAAGTGAAAAATAAACATTCGAAAGTTACATTTTGCTACATACATGGTGGCAATTTACTGATAACAAGGATAAATACACTAAATTTACATTGATAATAATACTTGGACAGGGCTTTGAGTAGTCTGGTGTAGTGGAAGGTGTCCCTGCTTGTGGAAGGGGGCTGGAACTAGATGAGCTTTAAAGTCCCTTCCAACCCAAACCCATCTGTGATTCTATAAACCTTACAAAACTGTAACTAAAATCGGATTTCTCCCGCAGAGCACAAGTACACTCCTAAAGTAAAGTTACACAATCAGAAAAGCATCAAAACAGAGCTCTGACAGACCGACAGCACCGAGTTGATGTCTGATAGTTAACACTCAAGCTCTGCCCTCGCAGTGGGCACAGACCCCGGTGGAGGCCGGGACATTAACTCGAGTTTCTGCCGGTGTTCACGCCGACGAGCACCACGAATTAGGAGCAGAGGCCCCCTCGCGCCTTTACCTGCTTTCTTGCCCCCGTAGAACTGCGTGTACTCCGCGCACGTGAT
>NW_009926467.1:0-7864 GCF_000696875.1 Nestor notabilis
CGGTGGAGCGCGACCGGTGCCACCGACCCGCTCCCGTGGAGCGGACCCACTCATGGAGCTGCCGTGGAACCGCTCCGGTGCCACGGACCCGCTCACACACTGCGTGGGTCCATAAGTGCCCATGGACCCGCTCACGCAGCACAGCCCGCGCCACAGCTCCACTCACGCAGCATGGCCTTGGTGGGCTCCAGGGAGCCGTCGTGCGGCTCGGGGACGATGCCCAGCAGCTGGCAGAGGAGGGCATAGACGTTGACGCTTTCAAAGGGCTCCACCACCAGCCCCTGCTTGAAGGCCGGTCCCACAGCACGGAAGATGGTTTTCATGTTCATGGCCTCGTTGTCAAAACCATGTTCCCCTTTGTTGAACTGGACCTTGTACCTCTGAAAGGGAGAGGGAGGATGTGTGAGTGCCCAAACCCCCAGCCCCCAGCTAGGTGCTCTCCCCCATGCCATGGTCCCCAGCCACTGGGTTTAACACTCTGGTTGGTTTCTTTCAGTTTCAGAATTTGGAGGAAGCTTGGAAGCTGGAGGGTGCTGCCCAGACACAGCTCTTGTGCAGTCACATCTTGCAGTTTCCCTCCCTAAATGTCAGGGCATCCAAATTTTGGTGTACCGAGGAGCTCCACAGTGAGAAGCTACCTTTGGGCCTTCCCTTAATGCCAGGTTAGGAGAGAGCCCTGCAACTGATATTCTGTGTTTGTGCAAGTCCTGCTCCAAGACTTCTGGACCTTTTATCTTCTGAACAGAGGAGGTCTTTACACAGAGCTGGGATTGCCATCTGGTTATAGGGAGATGAATCAGGTGGGTACTGGGGTGCTATGAGAAGGACAGGAGGAGAAAGGCAAATCCCCACAAGACAGTAAGATATGTCAGTGCATACATCTTACCCCATGGATCACATAGCCGGGGTCGCTGTACAGCAGGAGCGGGGTGATCCGGGAGTGGTTGGCATAGTGGAATCTCCTTGGGAATTCCGCTTTCTTGTACACATGGAGGTTTGGGTGGGCATTTTTCAGGACTGAGTACACATGCTCTAATTTTCCTTCCTTTGGCACCAGGAGTCCATTGGGTCCATAATCTAAGAGCTCGAACTGGATGTCTTTGAAGGTGAAGTTCTCTACGGTCTGGATGTGAATCTCATTGGTCTTTATGACAGTCTCCATGCCATGGTCAGATGTGATGATGAGGTTGAGGTTTGATTCCAGGGCACTTTCCCGGATGCGCTGCCTCAAGTAACCAATGGTTCTGTCCACCTGGCTGATCATGTTTTTCCTCTGTGTGGATTCAGGGCCGTACTTATGCCCTGTGGAGTCAGGCTCGCCGAAGTAGAGGGCGATGAAGTCAAGGTTGTTCACTGTGAACCATTCCATCACTGTGTCGATGTTCTGCCTCCAGTTGGTTTCATTGCTGTAGTTGAACAGGAGGGGCTCCACCAACTTCATATTCACTTCTTCCCCTTGGTACTTTGCTTTTCCTCCAGGGAAATAGATAGAGCCTGTCTTTAAACCCTGTTAGCGGAGACATTGCACAAACTCACCTGAGCTCACTCTGCAGCATCTCTCCATCCATCAGTGCTGCTACCTACTATTGTGGTTAGTTCATTCAGCCCCCTAATGTGTCCCTCTGCCTCTAATGAGGTTTTCTCGCTCATTGCCAATTAAAAGTGATTAATTGGAAGTGCTGCCCTTCCCAGAACTCCTGCCTGTTGGTTTCTCACTGTGTTGGTAACAATGGTTATAACTTTGGACGCAGTGACCTGTTTGTTCCTTGCATGGACTCTCCGGCTCTTGGCCACCAGGATGTTCAGGTGTGTTTTATTCCAACCAATAAGTGCTCACCCTGAAGCCAGTGGAGCCACTTTGGCAGGTAAATATAGGCAAAGGTACATGTCTTGGGCCAAGTCTCAGGTCCTGTCTCAAAGCCAGGTTTAAAGCCTAAGGGGATCTAGAACAGCCTTGCTGCAGTCCTGGCTCCAGGTTTTCCCAGGAGTTGTCTGAGATTTCTTTAAACAGCAGAAGGATAACCTGTTTTATTAATATCTTAATAAAGCTGAAACACATCTATTATTTTTTGCTATTTTTAATAGAATGATCATAATTATTCCTGCCAGTGTCTGGGGGTTCCAGTTTCTGCAGGTCTCATTACCTGCTGTTTGCAGGAGGCGTCAGCTCATGGCCACTGGAGACTGGGACTTGCCTGCGGCTTTTACTGCAGGAGGCTCCCTCACATGGGGCAGTGGGTGTGAGAGGGGGCTGCACTTGCCTGTCTCTGTGCTGTGATCCAGATGGGCAGGCTGCCGTTGTCCCACCAGCTATCCACCCCTTGCGTGCTGTGGTAGGGCAGCTTCTGACCCGTGCTGGTGTTGAACCACATGTTGTGGATCACCCCGTGGTTCTCCAGGTATCTCCCTGTTGGGAGAGATGGGGTGAGTGGGGCTGCGGATGGGGGTGGTTCTGCCTCTCCTTCCCCTCCCAGCCCTCCCGTGGCCTCCTTCCCCCTGTGCCTTGTACTGAGTGGGGTTCCCAGGGCAGGGAATGATGCTGGGGGGGTTCCTGCTCCTCACAGCTGGGGTTGATGCCAAGTGGGTCTTGTCTGGACCCCAAGCCCAGCACCCTGGAGGTACTGGTGCCACCTGCAATTGCTCCTGCCCTTCTCAACATAGATGGGGCTCCCCATTATCCTGTGCCTCACTAATGGCTTTGGTGTTTTGCTCTCTCTGCTGTTCATAGCCCGTGAGGTCGGCATGCAGTAGAAACTCCTGTTGGAAATGCCAGACTTGCACTTCTTACTATTGTATTTCATGTTATTATCATTATTCTGGTCCTGAAGACTGCAGTCACTTGTGCACCATATCCCCATCCTCCCTCATATTGACAGTGCCTCCCTGCCTTTTCCCATCAGCAGATTTCATTAGCATGTTCCACTCTTTTATGCCAAGGTTATTAATTAAAATCTTAAATAAGATTGGCTTCAAAATCGATTCCTCAGGAATTCCCCTGTTGCCCTCCCTGCAGCCTGACAATCTCCTCTCAGCATCACCTGCCCTCCTCTCCCCTGTAGCTCTGTACCTCCCATGTTAGAGATTCTGTATGAATCTTCATCTTCTCCATCTTAACTAATGATTTCCCGTGTGGCACTGGATCAAATACATTACTGAAGTCCAGAAAGATTACATTTAGAGCGTCTCCCTTGTCTAAAAAATAATGTATCTTATTGAAGGAGGCTATGGGCTGGGCTGGTGCTATTTACCTTTGATAAATACAGGTTCAGTTCTATCCCTTTTGCAGCTATTGCCTTGTCTCTCACTGAGTGGGGATCTGGACTAGGACAGTGTTGTATGGCATCTTGTGTTGTGTTGGTGCCTTTGTAATTAGATTTGAGTGTTTGCAATGTTGTAGCGTGTGTTGTACTCAAATATGTACACGGATTAGAGGCTATCGATACTTGGCACCTATATAATATACACAGTGTAGGTGTGCTGATAAAAACAAAGGGAGGACACTGCAGGAGAGTCTAATCTGTGCCGGAGCTCAGCACTAGTGGCTAAAGCAAATGAAGTCTTAGGCTGCTTGAACTGTACTTTAATCTCGTTTGTGACTCTGGCAGATAGGGAAGTATAAGTAAGCTTTAACTACAGCTATCCTGGAACAAAAGACAAGGAAATCACAGAACCATGGAATGGTTTGGGCTGGAAGGGGTCTTGAAGCTCATTCCATTCCAATCCCCTGCCATGGGCAGGGTCACCTTCCACTAGACCAGGTTGCTCCAAGGCCTGTCCAACCGGGCCCTGTCCAGGACCCTCTGAATGGGACCAGATGGGATGGAGAAATGTCTCACACACAGACAAAAATGGTGTCTGGAGGCTGCAGGAGAAGACCCCAGACTCTGAACAGGACTGGATGAACAGAGGTGCCACTGGGAAATGGGATTTGAGAGCCTACAGTCTCTCAAATCCAGTAACAACTGACAGGCACCCAGCTTGAGCTGCTGATCACATGCATTAGGAGTAAACCTATACAAAAGAGTTAATCTGATCTGTTATTAAAGCAGAACTTAGGGATGAGCCCTATTAGGGTAGCCTCTGGGTAATTCCTACCATAGTTTAGTTGGTGGCTGTGTAATTCCTACAGTATCTGATGCTATTTACCTGTGATAAATACAGGTTCAGCTCTACCACTTTCTGCAGTAGTTGTTGCCTGGTCCCTATTCTACAGCTTCTCACACTGCTGATGCTGGATGGCTGCTTGTCTTCATGTCCTTCACTGATGCCCAAGCCTCAAACCTGCCCTTCCCCAGCCTGTGCTGTTCCTGTGTGCTCGGGGCTGGGAGGACTCACCGGTCAGCAGTGTGAAGTGGCATGGGCTGGTGATGGTGATGAAGGCAGGAGTCATGTACTGAGCCTTCACCCCCTCCGCAGCCATAGCGTCCAGGTGAGGGGTGTCCACGTCCTGGTCGTAGTTCCACCTAAAGCCATCAAATGACACCAAGAGGACTTTGCTGCGGCTGGATACCTGCTGCACAGGGACACATCTTGCCACAGAGAGAGAAGCAAATAGGAATGCCAGTGAAGGGAACATCTTCATGCCCTTGAGCTGGAACAACCCAGACATCCAGAGAGCTCCCATTAATACATGTGGGGTGGGACCAAGTTCAGTTCTTATCTAATCTTGCAGTTGCTGATCAGGTGCATGGCTTCAGTCAGCACTTCATATCGGAATGAGCCTCTCTGGTTTTTGTCTAACTCAAGTGGATTAATTTACATCTCCTTCTGGGTCAGACACCAAATCTGCCTCCTCCATCAGCAGCATTGGGTGCTCTTGCAGTACTAATGGGAAGAACTGCTCCTGTGGCAGGAGGCTGCCTGTGTGAAAGCTGCCTCCCCACCAGCCCCAGCCACCTTCTTCACCCCTAACCCTAACCTGGATGGCCCCCTGCAGTGGCCTTCCCACACTCCCAGCTTCTGGTGCCCTGCTCTTGGGTCAGCAGTTCAGCTTCAGCAGGCAACTCACCCCCTCCCAGGGCTGCTCGTCCACCTCTAGGGGTTGCTCAGAGGCTCCAAAAGGAGCTTGGATTTACCTGAGGTTCTTGAGTAGCTTTGTGGAGCTACATACTGGTGAAGGAGGCTCTTTCCTGATCCTGGCCACACCATGAGTCCCCAGCGATGCTCCAGAGGGTGAGCCCGTCTCAGAAGCCCCCTTGTCCCACCACCCCAGATCCTGCTGCCCTGGCTCTGCTGTTCACCATGGGTGACCCTCATCTGCCTGTTTACTGATGAGCTTTGCATTATCAGCATTCCATTTTATCGATAGCTGCTGCTTTATGACTTCTCTGGGGTTTAATCATTGCTGACAACCCATCTTTCAGCTGAGTTTAAGGCTTTTGTAGACTTATGTGCCAGAAGTTGCCCTCATTCCCCAGGGTCTGAGCTCACAGCCTTTGAGTCTTTGCTGATCTCCCTCTGCTCAGGTTCCAGATTTATTCCTTGGTGCTTTGCTTCCTACTTGCCCATCCATCCCCTCCCTCGCCATGCAGAGCCATGGTTTCTCTGGCATTTTCTGGCATCATTCCTTGGCATTTCTCTCCCCAAGGGTGAGCTGGGCAGATGAGTCTCACACACATGCCATTGTTCATCCCTCCTGCTCCTCTGTAGACATGAGCATCCCTGAGTAGTCCCATCTGGCATACTCCCATCTGGACTGATTCCTCAGGGTGCATCAACATCTCAGCCACCTCTTCCCCTGTGCTTGTGTTTCCCAGGCGTGACATGGGATGATTGTGCAAGGACACTGAGAGGTTTGAGCTCACACAAGCTGAGCAACCTCCTCTGCCGGTCCCGGTGCTGCAATTCACTCAAGGAACTATTTTGTTATCAGCGTTTGCTGCCCTGGGTCCGATATTGTCCTTTCAGTGAGAACAGAGGGGCCTGGCAGGCACCAAGGGTTTAAAGGGCTCATATGATAAAGATGTTATCATGTACCAAGCACAGGGAAAGTCCTAAATATTCAGTGTGTTGTTCTGAGGTGGGTCAATAAGTGCCCATGCCATTGCTAACAGCACAGGGGAAGGTCCCGATAAGTTATCGTGTTCATCAGCTCGACTGGGAGGGAAGAGACTGGAGAGGAAGCTCTAATCTCAGAGGAATATTAAATAACAGGAGTGTCACAAGGCCCCTTTTGATATTTGGTATCTGAGGAGCATGAGACACAGATAAAGAACATCACCTTTGGCCACCCTGCCTGGGGACCCTGTTGATCTCCAGTTAAAGAGGCTGACGCAGATGATCTTGCACTAAGGCACTCAACCCACAAGCAGATGTGCCTGAGGGGCCACGGCTGCTCTGGCACACACCTGCACTAACTGGGGAAGACCGTCCCCATGAAGGTGTGTTGGGGCTGAGACTGTCCCCCCCCAGCTTGGGTACCAAATAACTCAGAGAAGACAGATGAAGGGGCTGGAAAATAGAAATCAGGAGCCCAGAGAAGTCTCCTGACACTGGAACTGCCCTGTTTGGCTGGGAAAAAGCAATGTGCCCATTACCCCTTGGGTAAACCTGCAGCTTCCCTGTGGCTGGTGGGGCCTGTACGGGGGGAGCAGTTCAGGCCAGGCCATTTTCCTTCTTTATTTTTTACTTCTAAAGGGAAAAACAACCTGCAGGTTTCTCAGGTGTGGCCACAGCTGCTGCCAGTGATGGGGCTGACGATGCTGGGGGCCCGCAGCTGAGCCTGGCTGCAGGGAGGGGCTGAGGGGTGCTATAAAAGCTCTGCACATGGCCCAGCAATGTTTTTGGTATTGCTGTGCCTGGGTGCAGAGGGAAAAAGTGCTGGGATGTGGAAGGATGGCAGAGCCCTGTGTCTGAGCCACGCTGGGAGAGGTAGGATTGGTGTTTGTGGGGTCTCTGGGAGGGTGGGTGGCTGCTGTCCCTGGAGAAGGGCTGAGCTGCAACCCCCTCCCAGGCAGTGGGAAATAGTGCACTTGGACATACAGGATATGTTGATGGAAAGCAAATGGGGTTTTCCTTTTCCTTGCCCTGCTGCTCTGCCTGGAGCAGCTCTGCTCTGCAGATTGGTTGCATGGTCCAGGTGGTTAAAGTGTTGTATACAGAGCTTGTTGGAAGGAAAGACACTGAAGGGAGGGAAAAGGCAAGGGAGAAGGTTCTCAGGAAAGCGATGAGAGAGTTGAATAAAGCAGCCGGAGATGCCCTGGCTTGCTCTTTGCACTGCGCCTACCTCCTTCAGCAGTGTGGTGTAGCTCAGACATGGACTGCATATCTGCAGTGCTCCTCTTGGCCCCCAGCATGTGACTATCCCAGAACCAGGGCTTGGGTGAGCTCATGAGCATCACTGAGATGCCTGGAGCTGGGACCTCAAGTTTGAAGTCCTAATGGTGCCCAGGTGAGCAGAGCCAGGAGGATCTCTGCAGCTGGGTGGGTCTGAGTTATCTGGGGAGGTGGGATAGTCTGTGGAGCTACTGGGTGTGTGGTGGAGCTGCGGTAACTGCTGGGATTGGGCTGTGGGTAGGGTGGTTGGGTGGAGCTGATGGGTGTGGGGCACCAGCAGGTGATAAAAGGGCTGATAATGGCCTCAAAGCCAGGAGCAGAGCAGCAGGGACAGTGTTGTACAAAATCAAAAGCCAGGAGCAGCCCCAGTCTTGGCTGGAGCTCTGAGGAGGATGGAGGAAGAGAGAAGGAGGGTGCTCCTGCTGAGCATCTCGAGAAGGCTGGAAAAGGCGGAAGGAGGTTGGGAAAGAGGCTTCGGCTGCTGCCAGGAGCTCTCGGGCAGGGCCTGGGTGCCGGTACCGGGCGGCAGGAGTTCTGGTCTTATCCCCATGAAGCTGCTCTCTCGGACCCTTCAAACCCCCCAGCCCCG
>NW_009926468.1:0-217 GCF_000696875.1 Nestor notabilis
TGTCTGCAGTCAGCCCTCTCAGGATGGGAGGTCCTGGGGACCACTGCACCGGGCAGAGCCCTGGGAGCCCTCCCTCCTGCCGGAGAAGTGCACCAGGATGAAGTTGTGGGCAGGGAGCTTGGTGGAGCCCCATGCCTGCTAGGCAGCCCCTTGCCCCCCTTCCCATCAGCAGGTTGGGAACCCGGGAAGGAAAGCCGGCGTGGCGGCTGGCAGCCCC
>NW_009926468.1:269-612 GCF_000696875.1 Nestor notabilis
GGGAGGCAGGGAGCCCCGGCCTGCCGCCGTCTGGGGATGGAGCAGTGTGAAGAGCTGGATGAAGAGAAAACAAACAGCTCCTGCTGAGGAGTCGCTGGGTTTTCTCAGCTTTCTGAGCATGCAGAGGGGTCAGGGGCCGAACTCGCTGCCCAAGGAGGTCAGGGCCCAGCTGGGTGTCAGCCCAATGGGACTGTTTCAGGGCTGGCTGGCAGCCACCCAGCATTTTTGGGCTGACCCCGATTCCCTTAGGATTTTCTTTTCCTTTCCTTCCTTTCCTTCCTTTCCTTCCTTTCCTTCCTTTCCTTTTTTTTTTTCCTTTTATTCTTATCGTATATCACTCCCA
>NW_009926468.1:673-1321 GCF_000696875.1 Nestor notabilis
CTTTCCTTCCTTTCCTTCCTTTCCTTCCTTCCATCTTTTTTTTTATTTTTTTTTTCCTCTCCTCTCTCTTCTTTCCCTTTCACCCTTGTCTGAGCTGGAGGGAAAGCTGCAGCTGGGCCAGGAGAGGTTTCTGCTTTGCCCAGCTTTAGGAAGCCATTGTTCGTGTTGGGGTCAACAAGCTCCCGTGCTTCTGCTGCACTGGGCATTTCTGGACACTCGCGACGCTGCTTCCTGGTGGAGACCGGCATGTTCAAGCGGTTACTGTAAATCTAGCGTGCACGTTCAGATATTTTAGTGCTGACCATAAATCTGGCGTGGCCATAAATCCGCACGCGTGTCCTGCAGACAACAACAGCAGCGAGCGGTCCCCAGACCCGACCACCTTACCGTTCCCTCCAAGGGGGCAGTGGGCCAGGCTTGTGGCCAGTGCCTGGCTGGAAAGGCTGGGGGCTTTGAGGTTGGACAGTGCTGCCCATTCCCAGGGATTTGGTGGAGAGTTGGGTTTCTTTACAAGGCCCCATGAGGGTGGAGGGGAAAAGCCGCGCTCAGCAGCAGCTCAGTGAGGGCTTTGTGCTGCCGAGGAGAAAATGGTTTCTCTCTAGATCCTGTAAGTGCGCTGGGTCCATTTGAAGTCACAATGTGTTTTTC
>NW_009926468.1:1354-3153 GCF_000696875.1 Nestor notabilis
GGCTGCAGAAGAAGTGCTCTGTCCAGGGGCAACAGCGGATCCTTTCTCCAGTGCAGGGGTTGCAGACAAGGAGTTTGTCCCAGTGGGGCTGTAGGAGCAGAGGCCCTGTGAGGAGCAGACACGATGAAACAGCATGGGGAATATGCTGTGTACAAGGCCCTTGCCAACTGTCCGAGGATAAAACCCCAGGCTTCAATACGTTTATCCAAGGGAGTGTGGATGGCCACAGTCTCCATCTGCCCGTTGCCACAGGGGTGCAGGTAGGCTGGGATGGGGACCTGCTCTCCCCAGGAGCCACTCTCCCAGGCAGCTCCTGCCCTGAGCAGCCCCTCTGGGCATGGGACTCCATTTAAAGTTTGGGTTTCCCTTGTGCTCCCCCACAAAACTGTGCAGAGGCACTGCATTGCTGCATGTAGCCACAAGCCAACTTGGGTTCTAGTGAAATACCCAACCTCAAATCCCCTGAAGCAGGAGGATTTCTAGGGGGGATTTTCCTCCTCTGGCCTCTCCTGTTGGCAGCTTCCAAACCCCAGCCAAGTGTTACACAGGCTGACCACGCTCTTCTCTGCGCTAGCAAGCCCCTGCTTAATTGACCCCTGTACTGGAACTGCCAGGTATTTTCTTGGCAGGAGATTTGCTTTCCGTTTAATTACTTTTCACTGAAATGGCATGTTTCTCGGCGGGGGGATGGGGGGAAGTTAGCCCTGCTGTTTTATTGATGCTTGGGGTAGGGCTGTGAGGGAAAGCAGGTCCTGGGGCTCCACAGTGCTCTCTGGATTCATTAAATCTCCTGTTTCTCACTAAAAACTCTGCTTGACGATGCCTGCTCCATCCATGCTCCTGAGGTGGGGAGAAGAAGGGCTTTCCTTTGTGTCAAGCAGAGCATGCGGAGAGCCGGGGAAGACAGAAAACTTGCAGCATTGGGGTCTGTTTACAGGCCTGTGTTTCTCACCCAGCATACAGCTCAGCTGGCGAGGCCGCAGGGCTGAGCCCACCCTGCCATCACAATTGGGAATAGCGGCCTCTGGTTTTTAAGGAATGAACCGAAACTCCTTGTTTTGTTGTGATGACTTACTGCAACAGATATTTGGGGAAACCAGTTTGTTGCATTTTCTTTCCGTGAGCCGTTTACTGCTGCCACTGGAGCAGGGGAGCTTGGTGTTTAATTAAAACAGCCGGAGCAATCTGAATCACAGACTTGCATGTTTTTAAAATTGTAGCTGTTCCTGTTGTGCTGAGTCAAACTGGTTTGTCGGGATTGAGCGTCTCCGCCTGGGAGCTGTACTGGGGGAAGGGTGTCGGGGCGGCCCAGGGGTCGGGATCCCCATTCCCAGCTGGTGGAGGCAGTGGGGTGGGTGCCAGCCTCCCCATTACGAGAACCCCTGGAAAGGGAGACTACGCCTGTGGGCTGCAGTGGAGCCTGTGGCCACCATCGCCCCAGGCTTCTCTGGGGTTGAAGCCGTAACAAGTTGGTGTCTCTTGTGGAACAAGCGTGTTCCCAAGCAAAGCGTTTGGGGACAGTGGGGATGGAGGTGCCCCTCCATGACCAAGAAGCTCCTTGCAGGGGGACAGGGCCAGGCTGCCCTGGAAGGCCTGTTGCAGTGGCAGTCCCACCTGACAGGGACAGTCGGGTTTGATTCTATGTTTGGGTGTTTTGTTGCATTTTTGTTGTTGTTGCTCAAGCTGGGGCGGAGCTGGTGGTGGGGCACGGGCCATCCCCCGGCGGAGCTGAGCACCATGCAAGCTCTGTGTGGAGCCCAACAGGAGCCATGCAGCAGGGCGAGTGGGCAGCCTGCCTG
>NW_009926469.1:0-12881 GCF_000696875.1 Nestor notabilis
GAGTTGGGGACCCAGCGCCAGGGGCAGGGCTGGGAGGGATCCAGACCCGTGCTCACGCTTCCCCTCGGCCCTTCCCGCGCCCGTTCAGCTCCACCGGCACAGGGGGAAAGGGCCCAAGCTCTGCGGAGGGGTTAAACCAGCATCCGACGGTGGAAGCTCCACCGGGAGCTCTTCATCCCGGTTCTCCGCTGGCTGAGGTGGTGTTGCAGCCGGGGGGGTCGGCCGGGGCCGGGGGACGCGCGGAAAAAAAAAGGGAATGTTTCCTCTTCCCAAGCAGCTCCATGGTGGGGAGGAGGTCGGAGCACAGGCACGATGGCAGGAGCACCTTTGGCTTATCCCAGTGTGGTTTGACACCGCTTGGAACATCTTTGGCTCATCCCGACGTGGATTTCCCTCCCCAGAGCATCGTTTTGAGGAGGTGCCACATGGATCATCTCTGCTTGAGGCCGTGAAATCCCCTTCCCACAGTGCTGACAACCCCACAGCCAAATTCCCTGCGGATCCCAGCACCGGATCCTGACAAAAACTCCTTGGATCCTGACAGAGCCCCTCAACGCAGGATTTGCTGGAGCCAAACAGGAAGAGCTCCCCAGGGAATGCATCCTTTGCTCATTCTGGCTTTGGGATGGAGGGAAAAAAGCCACACTTCTCCTAAATGAGCTTGGTAATGCCAAGCAGGAGTGAGGAAGGAATCATCCAGGATCCTGGCTGAGCGCTGGGAGCTTCCCAGAGCCTCCCTGAATTCCTTTTGCCTTGAAATCCGGAGTTCTCTTCATGTCTTTCCTTCGTGGCTCTGATGTGGTTTGCATGTAGATGGTGTTTGTGCCACCTTGGTTGTGAGCTGGGATGGAATGGGAAAGACCGGCACCATCCTACTGTGATCCAGCTCCCATGTGAGGAAGAAGGAATCACATGGAAAACCCACGGAGCTGGAATCTGCCTGGTTGGAGCAAGCTGGACCCTGTGAGCTTGGGTGTGAACTGGTTTGGAAGGGATAAAATAGGCACAACCTGTGTTGTGGCTTTGCTTTGCTGGGCAAGGGCCAAAAGAGCATGTGGAAGGGGCCAAAAAGGACATGTGCAGGGGCCAAAAAAGGGGGTGGAAGGGCCAAAAGAGGATGTGCAGGGCAAAAAGAGGATGTGTAGGGACCAGTAGAGCACGTGGAAGGGCCAAAAGAGCACGTGGAGGGGCAGAAAGAACAGTGGAGGGTCTGAAAGAGGACGTGGAAGTGCCAAAAGAGCATGTGGAAGGAGAAGAAAAGCACGTGGAAGGGCCAAAAGAGAATATGTGGGGGCAAAAAGGGCATGTGGAGGGGCTAAAGAGCACATGCAGAGGCAAAAGAGCATGTGAGGGGGCTAAAGAGCACATGCAGAGGCAAAAGAGCATGTGGAGGGGCAAAAGAGGACATGGAGGGGCCAAAAGAGCACGTGGAGGGGTAAAAAGAGCACGTGGAAGGGCCAAAAGAGCACATGGAAGAGGCAAAAGGAGGATGTGTGGGGGCAAAAAGAACCGTGCAGGGGCAAAAGAGCACATGGAGGAACCAAAAGGACCCGTGGAAGGGCCAAGAGGACACATGGAAGAGCCAAGAGGACACATGGAGGGGCCAAAAGGACCCGTGGAAGAGCCAAAAGGACCCGTGGAAGAGCCAAAAGGACCCGTGGAAGAGCCAAAAGGACCCGTGGAAGAGCCAAAAGGACCCGTGGAAGAGCCAAAAGGACCCGTGGAAGAGCCAAAAGGACCCGTGGAAGAGCCAAAAGGACCCGTGGAAGAGCCAAAAGGACCCGTGGAAGAGCCAAAAGGACCCGTGGAAGAGCCAAAAGGACCCGTGGAAGAGCCAAAAGGACCCGTGGAAGAGCCAAAAGGACCCGTGGAAGAGCCAAAAGGACCCGTGGAAGAGCCAAAAGGACCCGTGGAAGAGCCAAAAGGACCCGTGGAAGAGCCAAAAGGACCCGTGGAAGAGCCAAAAGGACCCGTGGAAGAGCCAAAAGGACCTCCATGGAAGAGCCAAGAGGACCCATGGAAGGGCCAAAAGGACCCGTGGCTGCAGCCGGCTCAACTCGAGCGCACTTGGAGCTTGCTGGACCCCCCCCACTTGGCCATGACCCACCCCAGAGGCACAAGATGAGTGTTGTCCTCTTGTTCCTTGGTGCTGCTCCACCACACGCTGCTCCTGGGGCTGAAGACCCGCACGTCGGGTTGAACCCACACGAGCAGAGCCCGCCTGAAGCCAGGGACCCACATGCTTGGCCACGACCCACCATGGGGGAGAAGGACCCAGCGCTCTAAAGAACCCCCATAAAGGGGGATCAAAGACACAGCCAAAGTCTTCCTCAAGCTCAAGGTTTCCTCTGGCTCAAGCCCAGAGGAACCCGGGGCAGAAGCTCCTCCCGGAGCCGTTTGGCCTTGGGGAAAGGCCCCTTTTCCTCCCAGTTTCCAGGGCAGGGAGCAATTGTCCCCACTTAACCGGTTTAGCATTTAAATTGTCCCGATTCTGCTCCGCCTTTGCATGGCTCTGGGGTGATGGGCTGGGGGAAGGGATTCCACAGTCTGGCTCCCACCCTGGAAGTGAGCAGATCTTGGGAAGCGAGCTTGGGAAGCAAAGGGAGCTTGGGAAGAGGCTTCCGAGACATCCCGGTGAGTGCTCAAGTCTTTTTAGGGGGGGGGGGGAGGAATCTCCTTGTTTTTCCCCATCCTGGTGAGCTTCAACCCCCAAAGTGGGTTTTTGGGAAGGAAGGTGGCACAGCAGAGGGATGCAGCTGTATTTTGGGAAGAATCAGAGGGAAAACTTGAGTTAATCCATGTTTTACGGAGCAAGGTGGGGATGTGACACTGGTGTCCCATCCTCCCATCCCCCCCAGTCTGTGCTGGGTTGTGTGTGGTTCCATTTGGGGTTGTGGTGGGTGATGCTGAGCTGGATTCCAGGGATTTGGTGTCATTCCCAGCGTGGGGAATTTGTCTCTGCTGCGGTGTGATGTGTTGTGGTGAGCAAAGGTTGGGACACAGCGCGGTGCCGAAGGGATGTGGCAGGTCAGGTCGGCGCTGGGGGAAGGAGGTGGCAGCTCCCAGTGGGATTCTCCCTATGGTTTCCATCCTGGAGTCAGCTCAGATCAAACCCACAGCCCCCAGAAATGCAGCTTTTAAAGATAAACCCATTTTGGGGTCTTTTTCACCCATTCTCACCCTGGCTTGGGAATGTGCCAGGATCTCCCTTTGGATTGAGATGCGGCTGCGATTAAGAAGGAGAAGGGAAAACTCTGTGATGGCTTTTCCCCCCCTGGATCCCAGGTTCTCCTGCCTGTCCCCCAGTACCTTTTCGTGCAGTGGGATGACACGTTTTGGGATGATTCCTTGCTGTTTGTTGGGAATGTTGGTGCCATGCTGGAACAACGCAATGTGGAAGCTTCTCCAATGCTCCTTGTTGGCACCATGGATGGCTGCTGGTGGGAGAAGTGGTAAAATGGGAATGCTCTGTGTGTCTGACTGGATTTAAGCTGGATGGTGGTTAAAGATGAGGCCATGATCCATAAGCCAGTGCAGGGAGAGCAGGTGGCTTCATCCCAGTGGAGCATCCCTGATCCCAGCAAACCCCTGAACATCCACAAACTGGGCTTCGCTTCCCAAAACCCTCCCATGGACATGGAGGAAGCATCAATGTGGAGCCAGTTGTGACGGTGAGAGCATCCCACCAGCATTGGCTGCCAAGTTGGGATGCTTCCTAAGGAATATCCATACATCCAAAGCCAGCTGGAGCACCCGATCCTCACGGATGAAAGCCACTGACGCGTGGAGCCCACATAGGAATGAACTGAATTGATTTTCCCTTTTCCCTTCTAATGGGCAAACTCAACCCGCATTCCCTGGGGAAGCGGCAGGATTCCAGATTGGCATTTCGGGATGGCTGGAGGGTGTTGGTTGGGGTTTGCTCCATCCCTTCTCCTCCCTCAGCCCCCGGGGCGGGAAAACCTCTTGCGCCAGCTCGGAATAATTCCCTCTTCATTTGCATTCCTTACCTTGAAGGTATTTATAGGCTCTTCTCCAGGGTAAATTTAGCTCCTTCCTCTCCTCCCGTGTGCCTTTATCCTCCCATGGAGCTGATAAGCCCTTTAGTGCCTCTTTCCTCCTGGTTTTCCTTTCTCTGCCCAGATCTGGATTCAATCCATGCTACAGAGAGCATGATCCTGAGCTGATCCTTTTATTTCTCCCAGTGATTCCACTTTATACCCTTTAACAGCAGGATCTGGCCGTGGAAGGTGTTTTTGGGGGTGATGGGTTGGGTTTGGGGACATCCACACTCGAGTGGTCAGCCCTTGGGAGCCCCTTTGAGGGGTTCCCAAGTCCTTTGAGGGGTCCCCAAATCCTTCAGGGTTCCCCCGTTATGAAGCCACCCATCCGCTTGGATTCATCCAGGGGGAAGGATGCAGCACAGCCCCCCCATATCCCCCCCCACATCGTGGGTTTGGGGGTAGCTGGTGGCAGAGCAGAGCTCCTATGGTGCCAACCTGTGGCTTTCCCATCATGGGATGGAATTCTGGGGGGATAAAGGAATGGTTTGAGGGTGACTGGTGGGGTTTGGGGAAGTGCATGGCAGGGAATGGTGGGGATGAGAGCAAATTAGGGTGCAGGGCTGGGGCGGGGGGGAAGCTTCATATTGGGGTCCATCAACTCCAGCAGGGACCCAGCACCAAGGGGCAAATGATGGCACCCGATGTCTCTCCTGCTTCTGGCCACCAAGAGCTTCGGTGACCACCGCAAGGCCTCGAGGCCCACAACGGCCACTGCTTCTCGTCCAGCTCATCAGAATCCAGCTTCTCACGTCCTCCTCCTGTGCTTCCTTCCAGGTCTGGCTGCAGGTCCCCGGCCATCGGCGTTCCCGTGTGCCGGCGCAGGACTTTTATCCGAGTGGCCCAGCACAATCGGCGAGGGATGGAGAAAGCTGTCCCGAGCTTCTCAGAGCGCCAAGGGGATGGAGGCAGAGCCCTGTTGATGCCACCAGAGCCAACCAACGAGTCTTTTCCAGCCCTGGAGTGTCCCCAAGGGGATGAGCGAAGAGGAGCTTTCCTTCAGGATGCAAAGAAAGCCCTGGAGAACCCGGCGTTAGCTGGGAGCTCGCTGGAAACGGAGGCAGAGCTTGAGGAAGATGCTTTCTATGCTGAGGATGATCTGGAGACCATGAGCAGGGAGGGGAAGGGACCCTCCAGCATTGAGCTGTGCCCGTTGCAAGAGGAACCTGACTTCTTCTCATCACTGGCCCGTCAAGAGCCCGATGTCGCCCTGGAGGCACATGATGTTGCTGGTGAGTCCCTGGTTGCTGCCATTGGGGTGGCTTTTGGGGATGGGGATGAGACCAATGGGATGAGGTTCAAACAGGCTCAGTGCTGGGTCCTGCACGTGGATCCACGCCAATCCCATGGAATGCTCCAGGCTGGGGGAAGTGTGGCTGGAAACAGCTCACGGAGAAGGAGCTGAGGGTGCTGGTTGATGGAGCTGCACATGAGCTTGTAGTCAAGGTGGCCCCCAGCACCCTGGCCTGGAGCAGCACCAGGGTGGCAGCAGGGCCAGGGCAGGGACTGTCCCCCTGTGCTGGGCACTGGTGAGGCTCAGGGGGGACCTCATCGCTTTCTGCATTAGGATCTGCAGTTGTTACTGGTGTCCACTTGGGTGTTCAGATGTTGACTTTAGCTCTTTGGATGGAGCTGGTCTGGCTAATTCCTGATCTACTGAACGCAGTTGCTCCACGTTGTCCGTAGATCTCTGATTGTCCAGTGGCTGTAGAGGATCAGCCTCTCCTGCCTCAGCTTCTCCATCAACCCAACGCCAAGTGCTGGCCAGGTGCCACCACCCCAAGCCTTACCTGAACCCTTCCATGTATTTGCTCTCCTGTCCTTCCTCATCCCTGCTGGGAATGAGGTGGATGGTGGCCATGGATCCCACCAGTGGCCTCATTACTTGTCCCCTGGCTGATGGGTCATTTGGAGCCTCCACCACCATGATTGACTTCAAACCTTATCTGCTGGTGCTTGGTGGCTCCACAGAACCACAAGGTGGGTGTGGAAGGACCATGTTGCATGTGGGAAATTTCCCAGCTCTTTGTTTCTTCACTGTGGTCGATGGGTGGAAAATTCACTCCAGGGCATGAACACAAGTGTTTCAAGATGGTGCTTAAAGAAGGAGGGAGGAGGCACCCCAAAACCAGTGAGGGCTGCGTTACGAGGTGGAGAACGTCCCCATGTGGGTGTCCAACCTGGCTCTGGGTGGGTGGCAGAGCTCAGTTGGGGTTCTTGGGTGCTTCAGGTGGACCCAGCTCTGCTCATGGGCTGCAGACCCCCATCGCTTTCTCCCAGCTGGAGAAACCCAGGTGAAATGGTCCAAAATGCCCCCAAATGGAGGCACACCAGGCTAAGGGCCTTATGGGGTGGGAAGACCCCACACAGAAGCTTGTGGTGTCACCAGCTTCAAGGCTGTGGGGCTCTTCTGATGTTCTTTGGTGGCTCTGTTCTGCCCCCCTGGGCTTTGAGCTGATCAGGAGGAAGAAACTCCCATCCCTGGTGGTGGCACTTGAACCCTCCCCAGCACCACGAGTGATATGGGCTGGTGGAGAACCCTCCCCATGGCCTTTTGGTGGCCTCTTTCCCCTTCCTTGCTCCTTGGGGGGATGTTTTTGGCTGTTCCTTGGATGTTTTTGGGGCTGCTCTAACACAACAGGGCCTCTTAGAACCTGTTGTGATAACTCAGGGTTGTGCCAACACCAACAGGGTCTGAGATGCTCCAACCTTCACCCCATCGCTATATGGGGCTCACCCCTGTCCCCCCATGGGGTGTTTGGGGGTGCTGCTTCCCTGTGGGACCCACAGGGTGGGATCTGGATGGTGGAGCCTTTATCTCCATGCTCCTGGTCCCTCCTTGTCCTTATCAGCCCAGCCCGGAGGGATTTCCTCCCATATCAGCCCAGGAATCAGGAGCCGTTGGAGCTGTGCTCAGAGCCCATCACATGTTGTGCTTTCACTTGGTGCTTCCTCCCCCCCTACCCGCATGGCCTGGGGCTGCCCAGGCAGAAGCTGGTCCCCTCGAGGTGGCCCCATGTCCCCAGGGGTGATGGAGCAGGAGGAGGTATCGCTGGAGGTGAGGGGAGGTCCTGGAGGAGGGTTTGTCATCATGGAAGTGGGAATGGGGAGGTTGAGGTTGTGGTTTGGGCTGCGACGTGGGATGGATGGTGCCATGAGGTCCCTGATGTGGGGACATGTTGCTTTGGGGTCACTGTGGCAGTTGGGGGGTGCCATGAGGTCCCTGATGTGGGGACATGTTGCTTTGGGGTGGCTGTGGCGGGTGGGGGGTGTCAGAAGGTCCCTGATGTGGGGACATGTTGCTTTGGGGTTGTTGTGGGGTGTCCCAAGGTCCCCAGTGTGAGGACCTCCTGCTCTGGATCAGGAGTGGTGTCCCCAAGGCCCCTTCTGTGTGGACACAGCCCTGGAGATGCTGTGATGCCATGAGGTCCCTGGTGCTGTGGGGCTGCTGTGACAGTGGGGGTGCCACCACAGGGTCCCCACTGCTGTGCTCTGTGGGTGCCAGAGCCCTATGGCACAGCACGTTGGTGCCACAGCTCGTGACCCCACCAGTGCCCCGTATCGAGGAGGACACTTGAATGAAGGCAAAACTTGTGTTGGTTTAATCCAAGATGTAGAAGAAGGAGCTTTTGTGGGTCTGATGTGAGGTTCTGGACCTCAAACCTGGGATTTGTTGGGTGTTTGATGGGGTTTTGGTGGTGTTTGATGAGGTTTGATGGGGTTTTGGTGGGGTTTGATGAGGTTTGATGGGGTTTTGGTGGGGTTTGATGAGGTTTGATGGGGTTTTTGTGGGGTTTGGTGAGGTTTGATGGGGTTTTGGTGGGGTTTGATGAGGTTTGATGGGGTTTTGGTGGGGTTTGATGAGGTTTGATGGGGTTTTTGTGGGGTTTGATGAGGTTTGATGGGGTTTTTGTGGGGTTTGATGAGGTTTGATGGGGTTTTGGTGGGGTTTGATGAGGTTTGATGGGGTTTTGGTGGGGTTTGATGAGGTTTGATGGGGTTTTGGTGGGGTTTGATAAGATTTGATGGGGGTTTAGTTGGGATTGGGTTTAGGAATGACCCTGGGGGAAGATGTTGGCTTGTCCCACCAGCTCAGCTCTCTCTAGGCCCATGGGGCTGTAGCTTGTAGGTTCTTTCTTCCTGTATCCTCTCCTGGGAGGTAATCCCGAGGTGTGGGATGTGATGGGCACCAGTGCTGTGTGTGTTGGGAAATTGATCCGGTCCATATCTCCAACTTGGGGTGGTTTGGGACCAATCCAGCCTTGTGTTGGCATTAATTTGCCAGTGGGGAACACTGATGCTCAACCACATCCTACCTCTGTGGTGCTGGGAAGAGCCTGGGTTTAGGTTGCTGGGTTTGGGATGGAGCTTGGGATGGCCCCAAACGGGGGTGTTGGGTTTGGGATGGAGCCGGGGGATGGTTCCAAACTGGGGTGTTGGGTTTGGGATGAAGTGTTGCTCTTGCTGATGGCCTCTTGTCCCCAAGCAGGATATGAGTGTTGGGCTTGGTTTGTGTCACCTACTAACAGTGAAGAGGTGGAGAAGGGAGGTGTTGTTTGGGGCTTGCATGAAGGGGCTGTTGATCTCTTAAGCTGTGGTTCCTGAAGAGCCGTTTCTGCTGGTGCTCAGCTTGGTTGAATCCGTGTCTGTCTTGGTCTGAGCTGCCCAAGGACACACCAAAACCCCCCAAGGAACTGGTCCTTCAAGTCTTCTGGTAGATGTTCATGTGGTTCTACAGACCCAAGCCTTAAACTCTCCCTTAACCAAGCCTTCAATCCATTGTCATGGAGCATGTGTGAGGGTCCTGAGGTGCCTGTCCCACCTCTTCCTGCTGGATGTTCCAAAGAACATCTGGATGACCCTTCTTGAGGACTTGGAGATGAGAGGCAGGAGCAAAGACCTGGAGCAGTTGGTTTATGGGAGCCTGGGATATAAACTGAACAGGATGAGGAGGTCAGAGTATCCTCAGCCCTTCCAGTGCTGGGGTTTGTTCTGGGTCTGGGCTTTGGTGGGTGCGGAGACCTCATGGCACCATCCTAGTTTTGTTGGGAAGCATTGGAGTGAGTTTAGGTGCATTTTGGGGTGAAACATGTTCTTGCATGGTGGGTCCCCATGCTGAGGTGCTGCTTTGGTTTGATCTTGGCTTGTGCTTGGAGCCTTTGTCTGGTGAAGCCCATCCCGAGGTGTGTTTGCCAAGTGCTGGGGCACTTTATGGCCCATCTTTGAACCCCATCCAGACCAGATACACAGGTCATGAGACCAGACACCTATTGGAGGTGCAGCTCCTCCTAATCTTGCCTTAACTCTTCAGGACAACCCCTGGTGCCTCCATCCAGTGGCTCTTCCTGCCCTTCCTTACCCAGGTGAGGAGCTGCCCATGAAACCAAGGCAGGTTTCCCCCCCGTCTCCTTCCTTGCTGGAACTGGGCTGAGTTTAAGCTCTTGGCCCCCCTGAACTGGGAGGTTCTGCTCCCATTCCCAGTGACCTTCCTGCCTGCTCACGCTTGGTGGACACTGCCAGGAGAGATGTCATCTTGTTGCCTAGCAAGTAAATAGCTGAAGGCTTGAGGCCAGCACAAGAGGCAGGGCTTGGCTGGAGCTGGGCTGTGGAGTGCACTTGGAAACCTGGAAGTTGGATGGAAAACCCACACATGACATCCCTGTGACAGTGCATCTCTTCCCAAAGAGCCCCTCTGCTCTGCTGACACCCCACTTGGGTGCTGCATCCAGCACTGGGGTCCTCAACATCATGAGGACATGGAGCTGCTGGAGCAAGGCCAGAGGAGGCCACGAGGATGAGCAGGGGCTGCAGCAGCTCCCAAATGGAGCTGGGCTGAGAACATTTGGGCTGGAGAAGAGAAGCTGCGTGGAGAGCTCAGAGCAGCTTCCAGGGGCTGAAGGGGGCTGCAGGGATGTGGAGAAGGACCTTCAGCAGTGACAGGATAAGGGGTGATGGGTTCAGACTGCAACAGGGAAGTTCAGATTGGAGATAAGGAAGTTCTTCCCTGGGAGGGTGCTGGGACACTGGGATGGGTTGAATGGAGAAGCTGTGGCTGCCCCATCCCTGGCAGTGTTCAAGGCCAGGTTGGACACAGGGGCTTGGAGCAACCTGCTCTATGGAAGGTGTCCCTGCCCGTGGCAGGGGTTGGAGCTGGAGGAGCTTTAAGCTCCTTTCCACCCCAACCCATTCCATGACATTGGGGGTCAGTAGCTTTCCAGCCACGCCATGGGGTAAGCCCCAAAATAAGGGTGTGGTTGAGTGCATGGCTTGAGATGTGGTCACAATGTGGTCCTCAAACATCCCACCCAGAGGATGGGGGGGAGCATTCAAGGCAGCCTTTGGTCACCTGAAGCTGTGGCCTCGCTTGGACAAGGTGTGTGGTGAGAGGGAGTCCTGCCTGGTGCCTGGTAGGGGTGGTTCTCCTCGGGGTGCAGGGAGAAGGGCTCATCCCACCACTCGGATGCGGTTGTCCCAGCACCTGCCGTGCCTGTCTCTTGGTGCCTATAAATAACACCCAGATCCACGCTCGGAGCTCCTGCAGCTCCTGGAACTGGGCCACGGGATAAAAATAGGCTAAGGACAACTCTGGGCACAGCCAGGGGTTCTCCTGGTGCCTCTGCAAAGTAGGACATGGCCCAATCCTGCTTCTCCACTGGGTGCTGCGCTGGCACGACTGCTTTGGGGCCATGCGAAGGCAAGGTCTTGGTTGGGGTGAGTGTTGGGGTTTGGGGTGGTTTGTTTGGGTGCAGCGCCCCTGGGTGCTGTCCTGCTCTATCCAGGTTATCCAGAGATGTGGAAAACCTGAAATCTGATGGTTTCTCCTCAATATCAGTGGGATAAAAGCTCCTCAGGAGCTTCTGTGGTTGTGGCAAGAGGAAATTGGTGCTGGGTCAAGCTGGGGACGAAGAGGCTTTAACCCTCTCCCAAGGCCCGCCGGAATGAGGCAGGGCTTTGGCATGAGGCCACCTTGATCTTTGTCTGGAGGTTGAAATGAGATTCCTCTGCACTGGGCCTCCTGCAGCTCCTTGTCTGGTCAGCACCATGGTGGATAACCCCAAAAAGAATGGGCTTAGGTGTTTTAACAGCAAAAAGAGGATGAAAGGAGCTCTTGATGATGATGTTGGTCACCTCATGTAAAGGGATGAAGGTAAAGCAGAGCTAGTTCCTGTCTTTCACACCAGTGATGGGCCCTGGGACCACCAGAGGTGGTGACCCACAAGTGGGGAGCAATCATCTCCCAGTTGACTTTGATTTGTATGGGATTTGCTGCAGCAATTCCATGCACATAAGTGGCCTGGTGGGAATCATCCAACGGAGAGTTGGACAATGTCCTTATGGGACCTTTCTGTTATTTAGCAAGGGTCTGGAGACTCTGGAGAGGTCGTGGGCAACTGGAAGGCAGTAAACGGTCAAAGCCGAGGTGGGTTCATGAGGGGAAGGTCATCTCATCCTGACTATCCTGTTGTGACCCACCTCATGGATGAGGGAAGGCAGCGGGTGCCTGTTCCACAGCATCCTTCTGGACAAGACATCCACTGGGTTTTGAGGTGATTGGACCTAGTTTTAACCCTGGGGAAGGCAAATCCTTCCTCCATCATTGCTGTTAGGTGGTTTAACCCTGTTTTAATCATGGGGAAACCAAATCCTTCCTGGAATGGCATGATCCAAACAAGATGAGTCTGCACCAGAGGCTGGAATCCTGTCGAGCAGCTTGGATTGAAACTGCTCTTCCATGAGCCGCTGGATGTGTCCTCTGCTGACGAGGGAAGTTTGTTGCCTCTGGTCCCATAAATCTTCCTTAAAGCTGGATTGATCCAAGGGGATGAATTTGCTCCTGGAGCTCTTTCAGGGAAGTAAAAACGCAAGGAAAGGTTTGCAAGGATCTGCTTGGAATCTTCTGAAAAGGCTCAATTTGGGCTCTTGGCTGCAGGGAAAAGACCTTAGTGCTGGGCTGGCACCCTTGGGGGTGGCTTTTTCTCATTGTCTTTAGTTTTAAAAGGCTTGGTAATTCCCAGGTTTGGGAATTTGGGATTGGAATGGGAAACAGTGGGGAGAGATTTTGGGTTGGAGGTTGTTGTCCTGGGGCTAAATGGGGTTGGGACCATCCCAGAAGGTGCTTCAGGCCAGGTGTTGTTGGTGCAAGTGATGCTCAGAGGTTGCAGCATGGGCCAAGCTGGCAGAAGAAGGAGCAGGTTTGGGGCACTGCCTGCCCTTGCCCCATGGTCTCATCTGTGGGAGGCCCCAGGAATCCCACTGGAGCCTGAAATCTCCCTAAGGTTTGGAGTATCCTGGGAATTCCCTATTGTCCTGGAGCCTGGGCCCAAACCCTTAAGCCTGACTATTGGCCTTGTACCACTCTTCTCTTGGAGGAAGCACAACCCAGACCTTCTCCTCTTGGCTCCTGGAGATCTCAGGATGGGTTTGGGCTCTTCATCCCCCTCCTGAGCTCCACACATACCCCAAGAGCCGAGAAGAGCCAAGTGTGACCCGTGTGCTGTGGGCAGGGAGTGTGGGGAGGCCGGGAATAGGAGCCAGGCTGCTCTCTGGGAACGTGTCTGGTTCCCTGTGGATCGTGCCAAGGCAAACAAGCCACGCTCCGGCTGCTCACGACTCTGTGTCCTTCCCGCTTCCTCACACCTCCAGCACTTGGGCTCCATCTCACTCGCACACCAGTGAGGGAACCTCACGTGGAGACTCTTTGACCTGTTGTTTATGGGGGTTTGGGGTGGAAAAGAGGGGTTTCCATCTCCTTGGATGCGCCGGAGATTTTCCAGCAGGGAGCAGATGCCTGGTGGAGCTGCTGACAGCTGCTGGCTCTGC
>NW_009926469.1:13549-17085 GCF_000696875.1 Nestor notabilis
GGGGGGTGTCAGCAGAGCAGAGCAGAGGAGCAGGAGCTGCTCACGCTTGATGCAGCCCAGGACACGTGGGGGGGTGTTGATGGGTCCCATTGAGCTTCTCCTCACCCAACACCCCAAGTCCTTCTCCTCAGGCTGCTCTGAACCACTTCTCCACCCAACCTGGACAACCTGGGGTGGTGACAGAGGGGACAGGAGAACCTGGGGTGGTGACAGGGGACAGGAGAACCTGGAGTGGTGATGGGGACAGAGGACAGAGGGATCCCCTCATGCTGGAGCATATGGTAGGACACTGGGTCTTATGTGGGGTTTTGGGGGGTCTGTGGTGTCCAGGCTGGGTGCAACCAACCAGGGAACACAACAGATGGGCTTGATTCCATGCAGGGATGGGATCCCTCCTGTATGGAAGAGGGTGGGAATGTCCATGCACCATTCTGGGGAGTCGGGAGGGGACACCAGGGCTTGTTCCAAAGCCCATCCATTGGGAAGGACAGGCCCTCAGTGGGTACTTGGCCATCACTGTGTGTTGCTGGTGGATGGGGAATGGGGGGTGGCTTCAGCTGGAGCTGACGTGTGATCCATGGTCTTCTCCTATGGGAATAGTCTCATGTTTGTCCTTGCGCAGTGGCTCAAAGTGGTGGCATCGAAGTTGATGTTGGGGTGTCGCTGGGTTTGGTAGTGCCTGAAGCTCCTTGTCTCCTGCTTTGGAGGTCCTGCTGATGTGGTTTCTCTCGCCGAGAGACTTGGTGGCACCAGGATGTTGTTTCTGACCCTCAGCTTGTCCTGGTGTCTCCCCATAGCCTTGAGTTTCTCCTGGGACAGTGAGGAGAGCCAGTCCCTGCCCAGTCCCTCATCCAGACTTACCCCTGCAGATGCTTTATGGCCCCCATCCCCTTCCCATGCTACTGTTCCAGATGATGCTCCATGCTCATGGAGCTTCCCAAGTCTCTGAGCCCCATGAAGGCTTCTACCCCTTCAGGTTCAGTAGTTGGGGGACAGTTGGTTGAGTGGATACTGGGAACAGGCAGGATGGAAGATCCCTAAGGACAGAAGTGCCTCTGGGGTGGACCATCCTCTGTCCCCATGTACAAAATGAACCCAAGGAGGAGACCAAAGGATGGGAACTGTGCTGATCCGCAGCATGCCAAATGCTTTCCGGGGGTCTTGTGCCCAGCCTCTTTTGGTGGGGAGACCCTGCATGAGATAAGCATCAGGTCCTGGACAAGCAGAACTCTGACCTGCTCCTCTGGCTGGAGATCCCCCTGTTCCTTGGTTTTGGACCCAATCCCATCATTCCCAGTACTTCTCTGCAGAAGACCCACTGAAATGGCTCCGAAAGAGCCGAGCAAGGGATGAGTGGGATGCATGGAGCTGGCAGGATGGAGGGGACCAGCACGTGGCTCACTCCTTGCTGTGGTTTTGTAGCTGGTTTGTGTTCCTGCTGCCTCCAGCATGACTTGGAGCCAGAGGGACACGTAGGGATAGGTTTGCTCCTACTCTGAGCCTCAGTGGGGTGGACGGTGAATGATTTGATGGAAGGGAACCCTGGGGCTGGGAAGCTGCATCCCTTCGAGGTGTTGGGTTCTTCAACCCATTCCAGGGCTGCCCATCGGATCAGGATCTGCTTTCCCCCCTCGCAGCCGATACAGTCCTCCAAGTCCAAAGTATCCAAGTCCAAAGTCCCAACTCAGGCAGCTCCTCCCAGGCCAGAGCCTGGAGTAAACCACAAGCAGCTCCCAACAGTGAGTGTCCAACCCTTCCTGCTACAAGAACCAGATCCCTTTGAGTGGGAGCTGCAGCTCCACCTGGATCTGGAGCAGAACATGGGGTACGTACGGACTGAGCTGCTCCACACCTCGTGGGCTGCTTCACTTGGGCCCTTTGCCATGTCTTTCCCTGCCTGTGCAAAGTCCACACTGGATCTATCAGCACCTGGATGCTGGTTGCACAATCCTGGGCGTTCCAGCCCTTAAATCCATGAGCTTCCAGCCCACAGAGAGGTGAAGGGACCGACGTTGCTCCCGGGAAGCCCAAGCAGGAGCTGTTGGTGTTGCATGGACACGACGGCACCATCCCCAGCTCCATCAGCAGCCACATCAGACCTGATGTTGGTGCCAGTTCCTGTTGTCAGGGTCACCTCCCTGCCGGCTCAGGCATGTCCTGAAGTCCTGATGCCACGAGAAGGAAATGCCTCTGGTTTCCATCAGGACCTGGAGCTACATGGAGGAAAACCAACCCCAAACATACCCAGTTTGAGGAGGAAACATGAAGTTCGTGTCTCTGGCCAAGCCCTCTGCAGCAGATCCTGTCCCCTGGAGTCAGGAGCACAATCCCCACCTTGCTCCTGGCAAAAGGTTGGAGAACATCTCATCTAGCTCCGTTTGGATGCTCCCTGAGGCTGGGGGTGAAATGGGCTCTCCTGGAACCACCATCCTAGTGTTTTCCCAGCGCTAATGCCACCACGTGGGTCTCTCCACTGGTTTTCTCACCACTTCTGGTTGCTCCAGTGGTTCTGGACCACGTGTGGAGCCCAAATCTCTCCTTCCAGGTTCCCTCCGTGGTGTAGCAGGAGCTGGTGGTGGTTCTGCTCTCAAATGAGACACCACAAGGTTAAAGCTCGAGCTTTAAGTTGGAGCTGGGCTTTAGCTCTGGAGCTAAACAAGCCCTTGCGACACTTCAGAAGATGATGCAATTTCTCACCCGTTGCCCCATGCACCAGTGCTCAGATGGTCCCTCAGCCTCTAGAGGACACAAAATGTCTCTTCTTGCCTCTACTTCACAGTTCCTTTCCATAGGCTGCAAACCCAAAGCTTGGGAGAATGTGTGTGGGGTCAGAGGAGGCTTTTCTGGGGTGACCGTCTGGTTTTGAGGGCTTTTGGAGGTCCTCAGGCTGCTCAGACAAGAGGTGCTGCAAATCCCTACCCAGTTTTGATGCTTGAGGAACTCAGTTGAGGTCTAAACCAAGTCATCACCCTTCCTCATTCTTCATTGCTGAGACAGGAGATGCAGGAGGTCGGAGGGGTGTCCTTCGTCCCATCCTGGAAGGGAATCCTGTTGTATTCCAGGATGGAGCTTCTCGCAGTCCAACAGCTTCTGAACTTTGGGAACTAATAGTCTTCTGAAAGAGTTTGCTGTCCGTCTTAGCCCATCTCTGCTCCTTTAGGCTGTCATGAGACATCTGCTGGGACCTGTCTTGGTTTAACCCTTCAGGAGGTCCTCTCCTTGTTTCCATCTAAGGTCTTGATGGAAACCACCATCCAGAAGACCTCTTGGCTTCAGACTCGTCTTTGGGGTTTTGGTCCTAAAGTGATGGAAGGTTGGAAGAACCCTCCAGAGGTCTTCATCCCATCTCTGTGCTCAAAGCCAAGCGAAGTTGCTCCAGCCCCATCAAATTGAGGTTTGAGCATCTCCAAGGATGGAGATCCAAGGAAAAAGTGTCCCATGTTGTGACTTCCTTGTCCTCTCATTGCACACGGCCAGGCTTCATCTTCTCCTCACCTCCAATGGGGACCTTCATTAGGCTCTCTTCATTCAATGGT
>NW_009926469.1:17123-17766 GCF_000696875.1 Nestor notabilis
CCGCGTGGCCTCCTCTGGCCTTGCTCCAGCAGCTCCGTGTCCTCCTTATGTTGAGGACCCCAGTGCTGGGTGCAGCACCCAAGTGGGGTGTCAGCAGAGCAGAGGGGCAGGATCCCCTCCTTGGACCTGCTGCTTGGATGCAGCCACTTTAGAGGGTGTTTGACCTCTTGGAGGAGGAGCCTGAGCTCAGGGCTGGCTCCAGCTCTGCTCCCTGCGGAGGAGCTGCAGCTCTTGGGCTTGAGAAGCTGTATTTCCATAGAGGGTAACTTGGAGCCTCTGGAGCCCAAGCCATGAAATTCTCTTCTCTTGCTGCTTCCAAGGGCAGGGCCCAGCTTGGATGCAGCCACTTTAGAGGGTGTTTGACCTCTTGGAGGAGGAGCCTGAGCTCAGGGCTGGCTCCAGCTCTGCTCCCTGCGGAGGAGCTGCAGCTCTTGGGCTTGAGAAGCTGTATTTCCATAGAGGGTAACTTGGAGCCTCTGGAGCCCAAGCCATGAAATTCTCTTCTCTTGCTGCTTCCAAGGGCAGGGCCCAGCTCCCAGGAGGTGATAAATCACCTCGTGTTTGCCTCTAAAGGAGACAGCTTCTAAAAATAGGGATCGTGCTGGAGCTGAGCAGAACAAAAGAGTCCCCGGGAGGCTCCTGC
>NW_009926470.1:0-18359 GCF_000696875.1 Nestor notabilis
GACAGGGAGCCGGTGGTAGGAGGTTGTATCCTGCTTACGGAGGATCCCTCATCCATAATGTCTTTGGAGGGGAGGGTGCTGGCTGTGGGGGTCTCATCCTGGCCTGGGGATCCCCTGTCTGAGGGTGCTGTGGGAGGGGAGGTCCTCGGTGTGTGCGTCCTGCCCGGGGTGTGCAGAGGGTGGCTGGGGAGGAGGAGGAGGAGGAGAAAGCCCCTGCTCCTTTGGTGCCCTGTGAGAAGGATCCCCCCCGTGGTTATGGGGCGAGGGGGTCACATCCTGCTCGGGAGGTGATCCCCTGCTTGAGGTGCACTGCTGTAAGCTGTGGGGTGTTCACACCCTGCCCGGGTGGTGACATCCCAGGGAGGGGGGAATCCCAAGGCTAATGAGAAGATGGGAAGGGATTCCCCATAGTGAAGAAGGCCGGAGCTTGGGGGGCCCAGTGTAGCAGAGGAATAAGGAGTAGTGGGGCCTGGGGCTAGTTACAATATGTGGGGCCTTGAATGATGCTGTAGAGGGGAGAAAGACTCCGGTACAAACACTGCTGAGTCTGAGGGGGAGGCTGGCATCCCGAAGCCAGGCAGAGAAGCTGACAGCGCTGCTGAGACAGCGCTCTGCGGGCGATGGTTCAGAGCACGCCAGCAGCAGGAGGGGAGCCACAAATCTCAGCCCTGGCAGCATCTCCTTCATTGCCTGCTGTGAAGAAATCCCTGCACATGGGCTTGCAGCTGCACGGGGGCAGCTGAGGTGTAAGGCACAGCAAAGGCTTTCCCTGCGACGCTGGATAAAGGATCCAAGCGGATAGGAGGTAGTGGGACCAAACGCATCAGATGTGCAATGCAAGTGAGTAAAGACACAGCTGGGGTGGACACAGAGCTGGCTGTTAGGCTGAGGAAGAGGTCTCCAGGGATTCTCCATCCAAAACTCAACAGCCCTGTGCACTAAAACCCCATAAGATAGCTATTTCTGTAAGAGCAAGTGTCCCAAAGCTTTAATGCTGCAGGACAGGAACATGAACTCTCCAGAATAACTCCCCCTGATGCAGATAACTGGCTGGAAAGTATTTCCGGAGTAAAACTGCTTAATATCCAGTGTATGTCAAATGCTGCTTTGGTCTTGTGTTTCAGCCCTCGGAGCCCTCCACCCAGTCCCTCCATGTCTGTAGCCAGCAAGGTGAGTTTGCCGTCCCGTTCCTCCTTGTTTGGGCTACATTTGTGTGTTGTGGATTTTATTCTGAAGTTGTTTACTTATTTGAGAACAACTCGTTGAGCTGCTCCAGAGTGAAAATTCATCCTTGTGGTATTTTTAGCTTATTTTTCTAAGGAAAGAAGCAGACGTGATTGGGTGCTCTTGTTCTCCCTCTGTAACCTCTGGATTAATTCGTCTTTTCAACGGCATCTGTCCCAGGGCTTGAAGTTTCCTACATATAAAGTTTTGTGAAAGTACAAACTGGGTAGAGACCATCAGTGTCCCAGCTAAGGACAAAGCTAAATGAATGCACCCCATGCTATACATTGCAGAATCCACACAGGATGTTGTCACAGGAAACAGCTTCGTAGTTTCGCTGCTCACAGAATGTTTCTGTCTCTGATCCTCCCAGGAGGCTGGGGGATTGCTGCTGGCTTGAGTTTTTGCCTTCTGTAAAATAGGCTGGAATCTGAAAGCCCACCATGCTCAGGAGGGACAGGCTTCCTTCCCGCAATGCTTTAGTTGCTGTGCTGCAGTCTAATCTTTGTTATTGTGCCTGGAACAGTTTTGTTCCTTTTTAGTAATAATATTTACAGTTGTGGGCAGCCGATGTCCCTTTAATCTTCACCACTTCCTCAAATCTCACAGCAAACATGGGTTTATTAGCTGTCACCATGTGGCGCACGGCCATGGAGAGCTGGGGGATGCAGGCAGGGCTGGGGCTCCTCTCCAGCAAGCAGCAAGGTGCCTGTGACCTTGAGGTGTGGTGCTGGGACTAATTAGTACCACACCATGTGTCGTTCTGGGCGAGCATCTCCTCCTCCTAGGAGCTGGTGGGCATTTACAGCCAGAAGGATCTCGTATGGTGCAGCTCTGGTGTTGCTCCCTGGCACCACCATGGTGTTTGGTGGCTGACTTGTGAGTGTGGGGATTAGTCAGAGCATGGTGGTTTCCATTCTTTGGAAGGCCCAGTTAAACTTCTACTTTCAGAGGTTGGTCAGAGTTGAGAAAGTTTTGCTCCGTTGGTGAATTCTGCTCTGAAATAGTCTCTCTGCTTTCTTACATCTGCCAGTGTAATCTCTTGAATAAGATGCTGAAACTACCTGGAAGGCAGCTCGTTTTTCCCCTTGGAATTGTCTTTTCCTTTCCTTGTGCACCGGTGGAATTAAGGGAACAGGATTCTAGTTCAGATGTGGCTGATAAGTAGAATGTGAGCAGGTCAGGAAATGTAACTTCCCACTGCAGAGGCTTTATTAACCCTACAGAGCATTCAGCTCTGTGGCTGTTGGGGAAGAACCGTGCCCATCTAAACTGAGCTATGATGAGCAATGGTTTAACTGGAAAAAAACCTCTGTGGAATTAGCTGTCGGCTTAAAGCAAAATCCTAAGATGGAGGCTCCATTTCCAGAGTGTCTTTATATAAACCAGATTTTTTTATTAGCAAGGAGGAATTAAAGGGGAGAGTTGAGATGCCAGCTTGGAAATGAGAAGCCAGATGCTGTGCTGCCTTCCTGAATTCAAAAGTAGTTCCTGGCTTTATTTGTTTAATCTTTCCTAGTTCTCATGGTCAGTTTTAGCAATTATGGATGGTCCTTTCCCTGTTCTCTGTGCTTTGCAAACGTGATGGTATTTGGTCCATCATTTTTCTACTGACCGAGGGCAACTTTGTTTAAACGTAGCTTTTCAAGTCGTTCATGCTTGTCCTGCCTGTTGCCTCCTTTCAAACATGACCATTTTGTTCCCTCAGCATTTCCCCCATCATGAGTTCTGAACTAAACGTTCCAGTGGATCCTTCCACTCCTGCTTGCTGCTCTGAACCTGGCACAAAAGGCATGGATTATCGGGACTGGGTCCGGCGCAGCTACCTGGAATTGGTCACATCAAACCACCACTCCGTTCAAGCCCTTTCCTGGAGAAAACTGTACCTGAGCCGAGCCAAACTGAAAGCCTCCAGCAGAACCTCTGCTCTGCTCTCTGGGTTTGCAATGGTATGTGTACTTGGTAGCAACGCTTCCTGGATCGTGCAGGTTTTGCTCTCTAAAGTCATCTATTAATGGGTGCTTTTTCCTCCTGTGAAGAAGCAGGGGACACTGGTGGTTTCTGAAGAGGCAGGAGGCGTCTGTCTGGGGATTTCTGTGTGACTGCTGCTGAGGGGTTTGAGGCTATCTCTCTCAAGGCAACACGGCTGCATGAGCTGCCTGACAGTCAACCCACACACTCCCAAGTCAGCCCTTTAAAATACTACTCCCCTACCTGCAACTGATCCTAAGTGCTCCACCAGTGTTACTAAACAATACAGGACCTGGGTGCTCTTTTGTCCCTGAGGCTGTTCACATGAGGTTGCATTTGGGCGTGGAGCTCCTCTGGGCCCCTGTGGTTGCTGTGGTCCTGCACATTATCTTAATTCCTATTATTATCTTAATTTCTGTATGCTGTTTTTGCAGGTCACAGTGCGTAAAACAAGGTGGAGATTGGGTCACAGTCTGCCAGAGCATAGTGTGACTGGGGCAATCGTGTAACACTGAGGTGTGAGAAGAGGCCCTGCAGCCTCAGACCTGGTGTCAGGGGGCTCTGTGGCCTGTAGGGCTGGTATGTTTTGTCAGTGCTGCCTGTTGGGAATAATCCCTAGTACTTGCTTTTCTCTGTGCAGCACTTGGGTGTTACCTGGAAGCTATTTGCATAGGTCCAAACCATGAAAGGGAATGAGCAAAAGAACACAGAGACGGTGGTCCAGTGCTCAGACCTGTCTGAGCTGTGGTGTTAGCAAAACATGGCCATTCCGTGTTGGTATTCTGTGTTGGTGTGATCCTCTTCATCTCCCCTCTGGTTCTTGCTTACTGGGAGTGAGAATTGCAACCTGTTTAGGGGAAGTTTTCTGCTCAGGAAATGGTCTGGTTGTTCCTGAGGTCTGTCAGCTGAATGCAGAGACAGAGGGCAGTGCCCGGGTGAGCGGGACATGATGTGAAGACAGTGCATCCTGCAGCACAGAAACGGGGGGTAAGACCGATCTCAGGAACTTTCCAGATCGCTCTCCTTGTTTTATTTTAGCTTCTTCCACTGCTTTTTCCTCCCCCAATCGCCCAGAACATGAATCATCTGTAATATTGCAAGTCTGGGATGATGAAGTTGGTCACCCAAAGTGAAGAGACACAAGCAGGGAGTGAAGTGGGAGCAGGCTGCAGGGGAGAGGGTTCCTGGTTGCCTCGTGATTCCTCTCACTCCGAAGCTTTCTCACTTTAAAAAGCTGCTCATGTGCTTGCCCTTTGTGCCTCTGGGTTGCTTGAGTTCTCTGTTGGTCGTTTGTGGCTGTTCTCTTTAATGTGATTATTGAGTTAACATTTTGCATTGTTGTAAACTGATCTATGTAGGCAGTGGGGTTGCACAAGCAGGTGCCTGTGCTGGGATGTTGCTGTTGCTGGCATCTTTGGGACGTGGGGGGGGCCTCACAGCCCACCCACACTGCAGGGCTGAACCATGTGTCTGAACACAAAGCTGCCTTCTCAACGCACACACCAGAGAGTTGCTGGAAGTCCTGGGCAAACACAAAATTAACCGTTTGACTTCTCTTTGAACCTTTTAAAACGCAAGTAATACATCGGTGTATGTAAATATAATATTTAAATAATGCAAGTAAACACAGAGGTGTAAGTAGCATCAATTACAGACATCAGTTTAAGTTCATAAGTACACCCGAAATCAGTCATCGTCAGAAATAAAAGGTTTTGAAATAAAGGATTCTCTTTATTATAGCAAGCTTTTCATATAGCAAGCTTTTTCCCAGCTGGTCATACTGGACCTCCCAGGGGAAGCTGAGGATTTTGTTCCTCCAGGGTTGTTTCTCCGCTGGTAATTTGGCAAGCAGGTATGCGGTACCCGGATGTTTGCTCTCTAGTAAGAGCACCTATTTGGCTATTGATGAAAGTAGAGAAGTTATTTAGAGTTAAATATTTGTAGATGTGGCACCTAGGGACGTGGTTGAGTGGTAGATTTGGCAGTGCTGGGTTAACACTTAGACTTGATGATCTTAAAGGTCTTTTCCAACCTAAACGATTCTATGCAATAGTTTCCCTGCAGCCCTGTGTGCATTTAACTATGTAAACAACTCTCACACAGGGCCTGGCTATTGCTTTATTTACTTCCCTGTTAGTGTGTTTGATTCAGGCCAGTTCCATATTGCCTGACAAATATTGTGAGCTGATGGATATTTAATCAACAGGCAGTGGCTTTGATCCAGCTCCTTCTGGACAGGCTGCAGAATAACTTGAACCTTCCTCGATGCTATCTCCGGTATTTCTGGCAGAGAACTGAGTGGATCAGGAGGATGCGGGTCCTTTCCAGCACCAGGTCTGTTTGGAGATGGGCTGTAGGGCGACTGCAGATGAAGATGGAGTTCAGGAAACCTCCTTAATAATTTTCCTGATGGAAATAAGAGCTGTTATTGCTAATCAGTGTTCTCAATACTTGTCCAATTGCTACAGGATATGTATTTGGTATTTTTTTTAAACCTAACAGATCTAATGGAGTGATTGTTTTTACAGGCTGCCAAACCATCTGTGTGACTGGAACATGACTTATGTAAAGCCATTTGTCATCCTTTTGCCTGATACTAACTATCCCAGTCTAAATTTCTCTAGATGAGCATCATCTTTGTTGTGGACAATCTGGGCTCTACTGGTCTAGAAAACCCAACATAATTGCATGTAGTTGAATTGCTGTTTAAAATGTCCTGAGTACTTGCTCCTTTAGGAAACCTGTTTGGAGTTCAACAAGGCAATTCTCATGCTTTGAATGAAGCCTGTGCTGAGATACTCTGCAGCTCATCAGAGTGCTCAGCAGCTTGCAAAGTTGAGCCCTTGACACTTTGGCTTCTGGGAAGAGGTTAAAATAAAAGGGGCTGTTATCACAGAAGAGTATAATTGTATCAATCATGACATTAATAGTTTTACAGACCAAGCAGCATGTTTAATGATTTTTAAATGGGTTATGTCAGCTTGTCCTCTTTCCCGGAACCCGGTCAGAGAATGACGTGACAGTCTGTACAGAGTAAAGCAATACGAGCTCGCTCACCTTTCCAACACTTGTTTGGGTTAAATGAGTTGTTTTTCTGCCTTGCTGCCCTATCTGGATTGTTGATGATTTCCCCTGAAATACCTCTTAGGGAGCCATCAGTCAGTGTTAAAAATTCATCACGGTGCACAGCTGAAGCTAGCCCTAGGGAATAGGTTAGGCTGGGAGGAAACATCCAATTAGCTGGAAAGCGCTGCTCATGTGAAGGATAACAAGGAGAAATTGATATGTTGACATCGGCCAGGCTTTCAGCTTTAATATCAAGCTATAAATTGAACACACAGGTACAATTCCTATTCAGCTTGCTGAATGCTGTGTCTCTGGGTATTACAGCAACCAATAATGAACAATATACCTGCAGCTTTTCCTGGCTGATAGGGTGTGAGTGACAAGCACAGCACTGTACAAATCCTTTGTACAGAACAGTGCAGCAGAGAGTAAGTTTGATCTCCTCCTTCTCAAATCAATATGAGGGAACTGCAAAGGGAATATATGCAAGGCAATGGGTAATGCCTTTTAATTAAATTGGTCTTGCAGTAGATAGCAAAGTTAATCCTGTGTTATTTTCTCTGCTATATGACAAGAACAACTATAAATGCAAACAGGAACCTTTAAAAAACAAAATAAGTAACCCCCCCCCCATGTTTATAATCGGGCAGAAAGAATGTGAATGTCCCAGAACTGTCACAATATGTGTGGTGTCTCTGATATCCTAAATAGTTGATGTAGGTATAAAATCTGGGCTTGTAGAGGTTGACTGTTTGCCACCACAAACACACATGTTATACCTTGGTTGCTATTAAATGTGTTCAGGCTTGACTGTGATCCCCTTGTTCAGACTGCTGATGGCTTCCAAGTAAAGGCAGGTAGGAACACAGGCACTTCCTTCCATCCCCTTCCATCCTTTTTGGGGCTACCAACAGGGAGAGCATGAGCGCACCCCTAATCTTGCAGTGCCTGAATAGTGTATTAACAAGTAATGCCAGAGTGAGTAGTGCAGGTTGTGATGCAGAGCCTGAAATAGCTGCTCAGTGGTGGTCTCATGGGAAACCTGAATAAAGTAATCTGCAGAATCTATCTACCCCCCAAATCGAGCCGCTGGTTCAGACTTCACCTTCTCCTCATGGTCTGCCCTGAGGCAGGCATCCGAGCATCGGATTCTCCTTTCCTTAACACGTACAGAATCAAAAGCATAGAATGGTTTGTGTTGGAAAGGACCTTAAAGCTCATCCGGTTCCAACCCCTTGCCATGGGCAGGGACACCTTCCACTAGGCCATCTGGCAAGCTGTGCCGTGCTGGAGCAGCAGGTTGCCTGGGATCACTGGAGATTTTGCCTGCTGCCAGGCAAGTTGGTATCTCTGTGAATCAGGAAATGCAGCTGCAGGTCCAAGCAAGCCGCTAGAGCGTTACCAGAGAGGAATGTTTGATAATCTTGTCTACTGCTTTTGTGGCTTCTCTTAACAAAAGGTTTCTGCAGGCACTTCAGGGATGCCACCACGCACAAGTGATGTTTTACTTCACAGGCAGGTTAGGTAACCTTACAAATTCCCATGCTGAACCAGTTAGCAGGCCTGTACTAGGACTCAAGTTCTGATCTCCGAAGAGCCCCCTGCTGTCTTGCATTTATTCTGCTTGTTAAACTTTATTTGATTAAGGAAAAAGTAGGCTGCTTTAGAGACTTGCTAGGTGATAGCTCTTGTTTTGAGGAAACAGGCGCCAGTCTGAGCTGTAGCTGTCCGCTTCTGCTGAGTCTATCAGTAAGTTATTAGCTCTCAAGGGAGAAATTTGAGGATATAAATAAGTTGTATCTGGACATATTTTGTAATAAAAATGAATGTACAATGTTCTGAGAATAGAAGGCAGCTATTTTAACTATGGGCTAACTTAAACCGTCAAGTGCTTCCCATGGGGGGTAGTGAAACCTTGCTGGCCACTGGCCAGAAGAGCTGCTTGCTTTTGCTTTTCTTTACATGCCTGAAGTCAGAACTTCCTGCACTGCAGCCTCGAGTGAGGAGCGGAAGGAGAACATGTGATGGGCGGGTGGGCTAGCGCGCTGTCAGCTGCCTCCGAGCTCCACTTGTTGTCTAATGAGATCCTTCTGGTGTGTGCTTGGTTTGATGCAGTTCGTATGGCTCCTGGTTGCAAGGAGGGAGATGTTATTTCAGCAAGCTGCGGCGCCGAAACGTGCATGTGAGCCTGCAGAAAGGCCAAGCCGCAGAGCACATGTACATCTTCATGGGAAACAAAGATCATCCATCGAGGCTGCCATTCTAAAAAGCACTTGAGTGTGTACTTGACCTTAGGTGCTCTTCCTGAATAAAGATGCTTTCCTGGATGAGAGCCTTGAAAAGAGGAAAACCAGCAGCTGTTGACAAGCTTTTTTTGTTCCTTTCCCCTCAGGTCGCCATGGTGGAGGTGCAGCTGGAGGTGCAGTACAAGTACCCCCAGATGCTGCTGATCGCTTTCAGTGCCTGCACAACGGTGCTCGTGGCTGTTCATCTCTTCGCCCTTCTCATCAGCACCTGCATTCTGCCCAACGTGGAAGCAGTGAGCAACATCCACAACCTGAACTCCATCAGCGAGTCCCCGCATGAGCGCATGCATCCCTACATCGAGCTGGCGTGGGGCTTCTCCACCGTGCTGGGGATCCTCCTTTTCCTCGCGGAAGTCGTGCTTCTGTGCTGGATAAAATTCCTGCCTGTGGGCTCCATCCTGAAAAACGAGACCACCAACGTGGAGAAGGCCAGCAGCCACGCGGGGTGGCAGTCAGCACTGGTCTCCACCATCATCATGGTCCCCGTGGGTCTGATTTTTGTCGTCTTCACCATTCACTTCTACCGCTCTTTGGTGCGGCACAAAACGGAGCGCCACAACCGGGAGATCGAAGAGCTTCACAAACTGAAAGTGCAGTTAGATGGGCATGACAGAGGCATGCAGGTAGTGTGACAGCGAGGCAGGGGCTGCTTCCAGTGAATCCTTCTGCTAAGGCTAAGAGCAAAATCCCTGTTTTGCTAGTTGGTGAGATGCACCCGTGATGGATTGTCTTGAGGCTTACCTATGTAAACGCTAATCGCCTGCCATCCATAGCTGTGGGTTCTAGTGCTGTTTCAGATGCTGGGGTCTCTGGCCTGTTTCTGGTCCTACACGCTTGCATACTTAAGTCAACACTGCCATGGAGTTCAAGGCCAAAACTTAACCTTGGTTCAGGTGGCCAAAAAATCTGTATTTTTTACAAATGCAATATTCTATTGCCAAAAGTAAAACTGGGTCAGCTGTCCCAAAAGCCAGTGTGTGTGTAGGACCTGTCGCATGTGTCAGAGCTCCCTGGCTGTCAGTGCAGCAGCAATTAACCTGCAGCTCGTTTCTGGAGCTGATCTGGTTAATGTGAGTATCTGCAGCTGGCATGAGGACGTCCAGGAAAGCACAACAGAAACTGTGAGTGTTGATCACCCTTGCCCCAAAGCAAGTATTCCATAAATACATAACCAGAAAGAAATCCACCTTAGCTTTTATGTTCTGACTCCTTACTCTATTTTTACAGCAGAGGAGGTAGACTTTCGAATTGCAGGAGGCTGGGTAGCTCTGTCATATTTTCTTCAGCAGCATCAATTCATTAGATCAAATGAATGCCAAGGTCATGTGTTTTTTTCCCAGTAAGAGGCAGGAGTGCCCAGGGAAGGCTTACAGGTGTCTTAGTTTTAACAAGGACATCCTTAGAGCAGTGACAGGGAATTTAATGAGACAAAACTGTGAAGGACTAGAAAAGCAAGTTTTGAGGAGGGTAAGGAGTGACAGCACATAGAATGCTATGTCACTACATTGTCTACATATATGTATTGTTGCAATGCCTTTTGCCTGGTTTGCTGGAGAGAACAAGCCCCAGTCCTGGGTATTTCATCAGTCGTTTGGGGGGGTTTTTGTCAGCTGTAACGTTTGTCTGTCAAAACCAAATGCTTCCCTTCTCCCTCCACCAAAGCAGGCAGCTGCCCGTGGAACCTGGAGCTGTGCAGGCGAGTGTGACGGAGCTGGATCCAGCGGGAGAGCTGTGTGCCATTAAAGAGCTATCACATTTCATTTGATCTAACTTTGTTGTTCAGCAGCAGGGAAAAAGGCAGTGGCACGTCTGTGTTGCTTAGCAAGGGAAGCTTGTGACTTCTGTGGCACCCTCGTGGGTGAAAACTTGTGTAAAAGACAATGTTAGGATTTATGGCCGCTTTGTGGAGGGAAAAGGGTGTTTTGCAGCCATCAGCCCTTTGAAGGGAAAGTAAGGCTTTCTGCCACACAGGGCTCAAAGAAGCCTAAGCATGTTTTCTTGGCCCTGGTCCTGTGCTGGTTTCCTGCTCTGCACTCAGACTCTGCAGTTTCAGAGCCTCCTAGGCCTTACACATTTCTGAAATCATTAAAGATGTTTGTAGTGTTCTATTTAACCCTGCTCCCTTATTCCACTGGGATTTGAGAAATCTAATGGCAGCATATTACATGTCAGCTTCCCAGAATGGGGAGCGTACACTTAAATCCCAGTGCAGCAGGGTGAGACTATCCCTATATCCCCCTCTGGCGAGGGCCTTGGGAACCCAACTCTGATCTCTCTTGTTTACATGGGAATTTGAGCGTTGCTGAACAAGTTGCTTAGCACTGTGTCTGTTGGCTTTCCTCTGTTGCTCTTGCTGCAGTTGGCATGTACCATATTGGCTGATGTGCAGCAAAGAAAATAGTCTTTGTGTGCTAAATGCCTACTCTGTACTTATATGCATATGCAAAAACTGAGGAGTGTCCTCCAGGGAGTGGGTGGTCATGGAATTCCTCCCATCTCCCCTCTGCCTTCTCTCCCTCTTCTTTTTACCATAATAAAAACTAAAGGTTTATACAACAAAAACCAGAATTGAGTTTTCTGCCAAGTATTAACACATGTAGGTTCTTCCACCAACACGATTTCTATTGTGAGGCCAGAACCAGGCCAGTCAGGATGAATCTTTCACCTGTACTTTGCACTTTCCTTTGCCATCAGTCATAATGGGGCTCTGTGTACTGTGGAGCTCAGGAGGTTGAGGAAGGGTTTCACAGTGTGCATGCAGTGCTGCGACAGCAATGCAGCTCATTTGAAACAGCCAAATTGTTCATTTAATTCTTTGCTAATATAATAAATTTCAGCAAATGGAGAAATGCAGCCAAAACTGTGCTTTGATTTCCTAGAATAACTTGGTGAGGCTTTGCTGGGATTGGATTCAAGATAAGGCTCAAGGCAGCGCATCCGTGACAGGAGTGGGATTGCCTTACTCCAGCAGGGAGTCTGAGGTATGGTTTGAGATGGTGTCCCAAGGGCAAACACACTTAAAACAGAATAATCGTGTGGTTTCCCATTTTTGCTTGCAGGTTTGTTTCTTGTGTCTCCCTGGGCACCAACTTCTCCTTTCCATGAGGAGCCCACAGGAGTGTTTATGCTTTTTGGCTTTGGTGTGTGGGATTTCTCTAGGTTACCCATCACCTTCATGTTCTAACTCCTCTCCTTCTTTCCCAACAGCAGCATTTGCTTTTCTTCCTCCTGCCTCTCTTCCTCCAAGGAACATTGTACTTGTCCAGGTGGGTGTTTCTGTGCTGCAGCACCAGAAAATCCTCCTTGCTGCTGCTACTCCTGGGGCTGTCAGCAGGATTCCCATCAGTCAAGCATGGAGATGCCTGCCTTTCCACACCATCCTGCTGTCCCAGCAGGGCTGGCAGCGTGCTGTGTCACGTCCAGGTTCGCCTGCTGGTGCCTGGCCACGTCTGTCCTGTGCTGTCACCTCTCTGTCATCCCAGGTTTTGTGTGGCTCTGTTCCTGCAATGCCTGCACAGAGATGCTTCTCCCAAGGGCTGGGGACACGTGTCAAGGATCTCCCCTGACACGTGTGTTAGCTTTCTGTACCAGCCTTGGGCCCTGGCATGCTGTAGTGTGGCTGTTGCCCTAATTCTCAGCTCTTTTGGGCTGTGACTCTCTGGACCAGTTATTGCCTTGTTCGGGCCATTTCTGCAGTGGAGCTCGCTGCAGGGACAGCCACTATCTCACTCCAGAGCCCAGAGTCCTCCTTCAGACTTCTTTTAGGTAGTTTTTGCCCATCAGAAAAATGCCTCTGCAGGCTCCAGTGCTGGAGGGACCCTCCTGGAGGGACCCTGCCCTACAGCAGGGAAGGAGCTGTCAAAACCAGGGGTACAGCCTTGCTTCCTATGGCTCGTGGACACCTATCTTGGTGTAGGAGGTGACTCCCATGTCTCCTTCCCTCATTAGCAGGAGTAGAGAGCAGGCAAGTCGGAGGGAGCGTGGGAGCTGGAGCAATATCGGGCTCTCCCTTTGCTGTGCTTGGAGGCAGATCTTCCTCTCCAGCTCCCTATTTTTAACGTTGCCTTGGGCCAGCCTGGCTCCAAGAGCTGCTGCCCCATTGTTTCTGTGGCTGGGTGACTCTCGGGGAGGCTTTATGGCCAGGGGAGATGGTTTAGATGTTGGATTGGGGCTGACCCATGTGACGGATGAAAGTGATACCGAGTGAGAGCCGTGGGTGGAGCGTGCTCTGCGGTCAGCACTCAAATATGTGCCAGTGTTTATAGAGAGCTGGTGGGGTGGGTGCAGCTGCAGAGCAAACATCCCTCTGTTCCCCAGCACTGGGAATCCCAGCTTGGCACCGGGACAGAGTGAAGGGTGCCTGGTGGGCTGTGGGACTGGGTGCTCGCACGTCACATTCTCCTCTTTCCATAGCTTTACGTGGGGTTTCATAAAGTCCTTTCTCTTCTTTCCCTGCCTTAAACAAAAGGCCTTTGAGTTTCCCTGCTGCTGCAGCTTTGTTATCTTCTACACCTTGTTGTGTCTGCTTTTAAGACAGCTTCCTCAATAACCCCCCTCTAAGCTGTAACCTCAGATCCAGATCCCAGCACAACTGGTTAACTTCTCAGAGGCTGCCTCCTCTGCACCCATTTCAAGTCAAGCTGTTTCAGTAATTACTGGCTGCCTGAATTTGGAAAGCATTCCATGAATCCCTGTGTGTGCGACCAGGAGCTTGCCTCCTGCCCAGGGTTGTGACAAGGATGAGTGCCAAGTGCTAGGAGGAAAAGAAAATCTCTATTTTTGCTTTTGCCTGTTCTTGTTTTCTCTCTGCATGAACGGTACGTAATGTAGAACAACCTGTATTTCAGTCACTCTCCAGCTGTGTGAGAGGAACTGGACAAACCTGTGAAGTTTTGTGCTTCTTGCTGATTTCAGACTGACTTTCTTGAAAGGCAGCTCAAGTCCTCCAGCATCCTCTATGGGTTAACTTGGAGTCTGCCTTTCTTTCAAAAGAGCTTGCTCAGGTACCATCCTTCTGGTTTTGACATACACAAGTAGGTAACAATGAGATGGTGCTTCCTGTTAATGAGCACCTGGTTCTTGGCGTGTGTTTTACAAGTGCTCATCTCGGTTAAGGAGATGAACAGCTGTAATAGGAATTCCTAGGAGATGAAGACCATTACAACTTGTCTCACATGAATAATACTAGCCAAAATACTGGCCAGAATTACTTGTAAGAGCTACTTAATCAAAACTTCTTCTTTTCTCAGATTTCTGGGATACTTGACAGTCCAAACCAGTTGTTCATGTTTTTAAACTGCTGCAGTTCTGCCCTTTTAGGAGAAAATGTACGTAAAGTTTTAGAAAGTAAGACATACAAGGAAGAAGTTCTTCCCTGTGAGGGTGCTGAGGTGCTGACACAGGGTGCCCAGAGAAGTGGTGAATGCTCCATCCCTGGCAGTGTTCAAGGCCAGCTTGGACAGAGCCTTGGGTGATGTGGTCTAGTGCGAGATGTCCCTGCCCATGGCAGGGGGTTGGAACTAGTTAATCTTAAGGTCCTTTCAAACCCAAACCATTCTGTGAGTCTACAGATGGACGGGTGTGTAACTGCATTTTGATCTAAGATGATGCCCAAGAGGCTGTTTAACAGGCGAAGAATGTCAAAAGATAGACACGGCAATGACTGTGTAGTGACTAGGTCAAGTTTTGGACTTCAAAGACATTTGGACAAAGCCTTTAGGTTTTGGCTCAGTATTTAGTTATTTTCATGTTTTCAAATGTAAGATACCGACTCGGAAGGGCTGGAATTCTCTGGCACGAACAGCAGCTTCCTCTGTTGTTTGTTTGAGGCAGAAAAGTTCAGCTAACAAATGCAGAGCACAGAACGAGCTAATACTGTGTATCTCGTTATTGCGACGCACGGATTCATCAGAAGCCATCTTCTGCTTTCAGTGCAGAGACTGATACAGCAGGTACCTGCACAGGAAGTATTTTAAGAGGCTGAGAGCACAATATAAATCCAAAAGGGACCTTTGGAAATAAGGGCCAGACATTAATGGGAATACTTGATTGCTGGTATTTGAGCAAAGAGCAGGTTGATGGAGTGGCTCGGGACTGAGAGGGTGATGAGGACATGAGCTCAATGCTTGTTTCATCTCCAAAAGCTTGCCCTGGGTTTCATCCCTTCGTGTGGCATTGTGCTGAGCTCCAGCAGGCTGAATGTCCTCTGCTGATTGTCCTCCTGTAAGGCTGAAGGTCCTCTGCTCCGACAGCAGCTCCAGGTGCCGGCCTGGGGACATCATGCTCTCTATGGCTGCTGAGCCCTGTGGGCACCAGCACCACGGAGCTGATCGTACCAGTCTGCTGGAAAAAGGTTAGGAACTGCTACTGCCTGAGCACAAGGCCCTGCTTTTGGGAGTGAGCTGGAGAGGTTGCAGCGTAGGAGAAATTCCCTGGGATAAAGCTCGCTGTGAGCAAGCCTGTCATGCGTTGGCTGGCTGGCTCTGTGATGGATTTCTGTTGGAGAAGCCATGCTGTGACTGCTGAAACTGCTGCTGGAGCACGTAGGTAGCCAGCCTGGATGGAGGTTTGGGATTTGGGATTACCCATGGGAGCCCTGCACGTGGATCCCTGTTGGAATTACTGCCTAGCCTGATGTCCACCACTGTTTAAATACTGGGCTAAACCGCAACCGGTTCATTGCAGCCACAAAGGGCTGTGCTTGTACCTGTTAGCTTAAACTGACAAAATATATCCTGATTCACCCAATTGATTTCTAGTAACTGTTTTGTTGGGTGAGGAGCTCCCTCCCCAGCAGTGGAGGGTTGTGCTTATGGCACAAGTGCATTGCTATACAGCAAAACCTCTGTGCTGTGCCAGGGACACCGAGATCCGTGTATAAATGCATCCCCTTTCCTTCCCAGCTGAAACCAGGCAGCACCGTGAAGTGTTTTAGTGCTGTAGGTGTGACTACACCGGGTGGTTCTGATAACACAACTGTGTTTATTAAAGGATCACATTTCTTCCACGGCACAACTTCATTTTCAAGAGCACAGGAGTTTGCACAGAGCAGACAGATGGCCTCAAACGAGCTTCTGCTGCAAATGACTTCTTGAATCTTAGGTACAAGGCATGATTCAAACCTGACTGCTGGAGGTGCTAGGAAAAAAGATGAGAGCCTCCAGCGCTGCAGTCTGTTACCCAGCTTATTCCCAAAATCGGGCTCTTGCTACTGAGAGCTGACAGCGGGGTTCAGAGATGAGAAATGGTCAGAAAATAGCACAGTCTGTGCAGCCCTTTGCTCTGAACAATGTCCAAGCTGCAGAAGAGTCAGCATCGGCCCTCTGCAAACGCTGCTCTGTGGTCCCAAAAGATGTAGGTCACACAAAGTATTTATGATTAACCCTCCCTGTTATAGTATGAATCTTCAGCAAAGGATAATTACTTTAATTAGTTCTCAGTGTGTTGTACTATCTGTGGAGAGATGCTTACCCACCTCCCTGGAGAGTGGATCTCTAAAGGATCTACTGAAGTGGGTTAGGAGGTAGTTGTGTCCCCATGGCACAGTACAACGCTAAAAGCAGTGTGACAGGATCAGCTATGGGCCAGGAAAGGTTAAAGTCTGCCGCAGGGTGCGGGCTGAACCTGTGCTGTTTGATACTTGGCTCAGTTTAATGATTCTAAGTTTCTTTCCTTGTTACATTGAAGTATTTAAGCCCTGGCTATTTTGCTTTTTGCTAGTGAAGACAAGGGCTCACATCTGACTTTCTCCTGATGCCCAGGTCAGTCTTGGAAGAACCAAGCAGCTCACCCTTTTCTTGCACACTCTTTAATTCTGCTTCTTATCAAAAAATAAGCTCATTTGAGCATATCTCTGTCCACACACACCTCAGGAATAAGCACTGGTACAGCTTATCTTCCATATTCCCCAGCAAAACCCAATCGTGGCCGCTTCTTGCCGCTCACACCGGCCTGCCTTGGAAGGAAAGAGCTATTTTGAGCAGTTCTTTACCCAGTTCCTGGTGCCTTCCCCCTGTGCTGAACTCCTCGGAGAGCTCCCGGAACGTGACGCAGACGCGGCGGCGCTGGATGTGCCTGCGGTGAATGGCGTGTTTCCAGCGGTACCGCGCCTCGCCGTAGAGCACCACCAGGCACCGCCGCGGCAAGGGAATGGCAACAGCCACCTCCCGACTCGGAACGAGGCGCGGGGACAACGTGCAGCTGGGTCCCTCGCCACCTGAGTTTTGGCACGCTGATGTAGAAGATCCCGGGGGATTTAATTCCCCGCTTCCCTTACTGGAAGTGGGAAGTAATTGGATGTTGTCCTTTGAATCGCAAGACATGGATAGCACGGTATCTGAGAGCAAGTTTAAGCTCACCAGACGCTCTCCCCAGAGCCACCAGTCGTCGAAGTGTGGGTCGATGGCAGAACCTCTTTCTGGCATGTAGTCCAGGTTACATTGTTCAACAGGTAAGAAACCACCCAGCACGGAGCAGGCCTCCATTTGTGCCACAATCTTCTTGCTAAAACGTGGCAAACCGGTAAAGCTGCCAGCCTTCAGCCTTTGTTTCTTGAAGTTCACTTTGGGACCATAGTCCTGTAGGAAAAGAAGAGGTGGGGGGGAAATCTCTTGTTAAGGACAAATCTAGGACAAGTCTTTTTGGAGAGGCTGCAATCCCTACAGGGCTCACGGTCAAGACTTTGAGTTCAGTTCTTATCTGTTCCAGCGACCTGGTCACCAGGTTGCAAAAGGACTCAGTGAAGCCACGTTAATCTCTCTGGAATTAGACTTCCCACCTGTAAAGTCAAACCAAACCACCCACTTCTTTGGCTTGGAGATTGTGTGAACTTTAATGCCCGAACACACATAAACATACTGTTTATTGTAACAATCATGTGGTTTTGCCATAAGCTGACTTTAATGACAAGTAATTCTTGCTTTCAAAGGAAAACCTCTAATGAAACATCTAAAGATTTTGGGGGTTTAGCTGGGATCTCCTTTCCCAGAGGGATCTAACATCAAATGTGCTTCTAAAGTCAGACCTGTTTCTTTCGGCCAGACTGTGACGGTTTCCAGTCATCTCGATCCATCAGTTCAACTATCTCAGATTCCTCATCTTCACTAATGAACTCCTCCATCAGGAACACCCCTGGAAATGGAAATGCCCAGCCAGCAAATTCCGAGTGCTCGTTTCCTTTAGCTAGGCCCGTTGCTGGACAGTAAGTGAAATTATCTTCTCCCTGTGGAAATAACAGCAGAGAAGAAAAACCATGGGGGAAAAACGTCTCACGTTAAGGTATTTCTATGATTTACCCCTTGCAACCTTGATATTAATTGCACAGGATTCTTGTAGATGTGGGAAATGTCACAGCTGCTTTCGGGGAACAAATCTTCCCTGCTTCTTTTACAGCTGCAGCATCACTGTGCTGCCTCAACCATGGAATGGTTTGGGTTGGAAGGGACCTTAAGGCCCATCCAGTTCCAACCCCTGCCCCGGGCAGGGACACTTTCCACTAGAGCAGGTTGTTCCTGTGTCCACCCTGGCCTTGACCACAGCCAGGTATGGGACAGCCACAGCTTCTCTGGGCACCCTCCCAGGGAAGAGCTGTGAAGCTGCTTTTCTTTCCTAGTAGTGCCTTTATCCTGCAGCGACTGATCCTCAGCGCCCGAAGTACCAGGAGGTTAATGGTCGGTATTGCTCAGGGCGGCTGCAGAGACGCGGTTTGTCATCCCAACACACGTCGGATGAGGGAAGTTAAGCCACCGCCAAGGCCAGGGGGCCGCGCTGCAGCGTTCCTCGGTGCACGCCGCC
>NW_009926471.1:0-5910 GCF_000696875.1 Nestor notabilis
AGGCACCTGCCAAAACACACTCGTTAATACGTACACCCGGAGCGGATCACCCGAGAGCTCCGCTTCTCGGACAAGCCAATGGAAAGCCTCTAAGTGGCTTTATACCGCCTCAGGATCAGGCCATTGCCCTACCTTGTGTATCGCGGCTTTCTCCAGACAGAACTCCCTCTCTCCTGAGCTCTTCAGCTGCTTTTAGTCACTCTCACAACACTCCGGAGAAGTTATTTTTCTGCAGAGAGAACAGGAAAGGGAAAGACAGGAGATTTCTTGCTCAGTGCTGGCAAGGTCCTGCTCTCTCTCACCTGCTGTAGAATAGCAGTGGATCAAAGCACAAGGCAGTGCTCCAATGCCAGCTGCCACAATTCCTTTGATTGCTCCGCAGCCCTGGTTTCCCCAGAGCCCTGCAGTCACAGACCAAAATGAAAGGCACTGATTTATTTTTTTCCAGATCAAATATTGGACACTGCAGTAGCCAGATGAGCAGGGCAGTCAATCGCACAGCAAAGCCCAGAGATGCTTCACAAAGAATATGGTCTTGGACACCAGCATGCCTTTTTCCCTATACAAAATACTTGCTCCTGTCAGTGGCATAGGGGGGAATGGCAGCAGACCCAGCATGAAGCTGCTAGGGGTTAATAGCAACTGTCACTTTCAGGATCAGCCTCTTTCTTTGGTAGGATTTCTGCACCCACAACAAAGTGCAAGACTCTCATTAATGTAGGGTGTGGAAATGATGCGTTAATAATTTTAGGCCCTAGCCCCTTTTTATGATTAGAGCAGGCTCAGAATGTGGAAGGAAGACTTTGCATAGCCTAACACCCTCCTAGCAAAAAGGTGTTTCAGTAGCTTTGCTCCCTGAGCTGTGCTTCTGCAGGTGCCTGCAAGACATGAGCCACAGCAGAGATTTTCATTGGATGACCACGAGTCCCTGTGTCATTTTGTTGTCCCACATCTGTTACTGCTCTGTCACTCGAGGTAGCCCCTTTCTATCTGTGAGCCTCCCCTGTCACACCAGCTGACAGTCAGCAAATGATTTCAGAGCCTTTCATACAGGGCAGGAATTGCATTCGCAGATGGGATGGTGACATAATTGGAGCACTCTTCTGTAACAGTCCAATAGCTATTCTAACTGAAATGTTTCATCATTCATTTTTTGAAAATAGCCAAGGATAATAATATCCTAGAACTTCTTTTCCACTACTGGCTTAATCTATTTTTTTAAACTATGATATGTGCATTCCTTTGGTTTGCACAGCAGACTGCAGAACTTAATGGGAACATGGCGATATGAGCAATTTTTCCATTGTCCTTTCTTGCCAAACCGCTTTAAGCCTGAAATTGGGGGGTAATATCTCTGACTCAGCCTGACCCCAAATTTGAATAGTAGCGTGTGTGCATGTGTGTCTCTCAAAGGAAGTACCAAGATATTTCTTTTCCCCCCTGCTCTTTTTTTTTTTCTTTCTCTCTAATAGCACTCCCCACATGCCAGACCAAGTAACTAGTCACTCACAGTCTGAGCTCATTTTAAAGAGCTTGGATTAAGTCCATGTGCAAGTTTTAGTTGCCTGTTAAATTTCTAATGCCTGCCACATACACCCTTAGAACACTTAGATTTTTCATTGACTCATATTTTCTTTGGGTTTCAGCTTCTTAGTTTTTAATCCACTTTCTCTACCTCTCTTTCTTTTAAAAAGTTTAATATGGGGGTATTACAGTATTACAGATGCAGTGTAAATTACGTGACATGTAGGCCACATAATTAGCAAAGTCACTGTATTTCTGAGATCATTCAAAACTGTCTTCAGCTCAGAGCATCATGTGATCTCTTGCAATAGTGAAGTTGTTGGTACAGGGAATACAATGGGATAGTCTGAGCAGGAACTGAAAATAGTACATGATAGATTACATTTGCAGTAATTTTAAACAACTGAGAACTATGTTAAGCACTTTTAAAATCATAGTTTGTATTACACTGGAAACTACTCTTTCTTAGCTTTGTTTTTGGATTCCTCATCCCCTAGTACCTAGGTAGCCCAGTATTCACATACTTTTAATGTTTATTAAAGCAAAGCCCTGCCAAAGGCAAGCACTGATCCAACTATGTGGAAAAGGACTCCTTCCATTCTCCAGTTCCCTGAAATGGCAGCACAATGTATTTCCAGTTCTGCTCTGTGTAGAGCCTGCTGCAAGTATACGTGGCTGCAATTTTTGTTAGTGCTGCCAAGGACAGACTTTGCTTAAGTTCTTGAAACACCTTTTTTGCTCATAAAAACAGCTTTACAGGAAAAAAAAAAATGGAGTTAATGCTGACTCCCAGATTTCTTGGGTGGGTGCTGTGAGCCCAAGTGAAGTTGTGACCACTGGCCAGGGTTGTGGTCATGTCAGCCTTTTGATAGTGGTAATAGGAGAAATAAATGGGGGATCCTCGTAAAAAGGAAGTGTTTCTCATATAAAAAAGATTGGGATTTAGGGAAAGTAGCTAGTATTTCTAGTCTTTGGACACTGTATTCCAGCCTTTCACTCAAGCCCTAATGGAAAATGAGTATTGGGAAGTATTTATCATTTTGTTTGGGTTTTTCCTTTGATTTGGAGTGTCTGGATGCTATTGTCTATTCAAGTCTAAGTAGCTTCCCTGCCTCTTCTTCATGTCTAACTATTAACGACAGACTGTGGGCACTATTTGTCAGTTATGTAGTTATAACAGCTAAAACTTGAACCGTTTATAATGTTCCATTTTCATTGTGGGTTCAAGAGCATGTTTTGGGTCTAAACTACGCTCAGCCCTTGGAGGGCTCCAAAAACTACAGCTGTCACTTTAGCTGAATTCTGCAGCTGATTGCACCTAGTAACGGGTTCATGCATCTCTACTATTTAGACCAGATCCGTATTTTGTGAATTTGAAGCATTTCTGCTTGACATAACACACTGATAGGTTCCAGCACCGCCCACAGTGTGTTATAATTCACACCTCTGTGCACTCAAAGCATGTGGAAACGGTTATGCCTATATATTATGCCATAGTGGTCATATGGGACCAATGTCCTTATGTGCCCTGCAAGCTGCAGAAGGGAGCAGGGGGAACCTAACGGATGGTATGCCTGGTGGCTCTTTGCATCTGTCAAGTTGTTGCTGGGCAAAAAAGTTGAATCCTGTAAGCTGAGCTAATTCCTACATTTCTCTAACACTTTTCTCATTGCTGTCTTGTCACCCTAATTCCTCGCCAGTGTCAGAATTTATGATTATATGTATTAGCAGTGAAATTATTTCGGGTGACATGGTCATCTTGGAAAGTGAAAGGTACATTTTCCATTTGTGGAGTATTACTAATTGCAGGAGTAGCTGAGGATAAGTTTGAAACTTCACATGCTTAATGGATTGCAGGCGAGCTAGGAAATAAAGGATTGGATAAAGATTTAGCAGAAGTTGGGGTTGTTTCCCCATGCTTTCCTGCCAGTCACCCATTTCTTACTTAAAAAGGCCAATGTTATTGTTCATGTCCTTTCTTTTTCTGGCTAATACAAATGATGCTATCCAATCATGCTCCATGTGTTGTTAGCTGCAAGGATGACAGCTCTCTTTAGTGCTAAGCCAAGATCAGCAAGTACATTTGGTTTTTCTAATGAATTTCAAATAGAAGGGCCAATGATAAAAGTCTAGCGCTCCAGCAAACGGTAAGCATCATTTTAGAACAGATATAAAAATAGTCTGATTTAATATATGTTTTCTTCACATTTAAACAATTCAGAAGGAGTCAAGCCCTCAGACAGAGCAGGATGAGCTCCCCAAGGGGCCAGCAGCCTCCATCCCCCACTCACACTCCAGAGGGTAAGAGTTCAACCCCATCTGCAGCTTTCTGGGGTGGCCTTATTTCTGAATGCTGGTAGCCAAGACCGCTAAACACTGGCTGCTCTGACTTCCCTGTTTGTGCCTGGTGGCAGCAGAGCCCTGTCTCTGGCTGAACCAGACACTACAAAACTACAGAGAGCAAGTGCCTTGTGTAGTATTAAGAATTACTGCAGCAGATGAGATAGGCTTTAACTGTGGTCTCCAGCCCAACCACAGAGTGAGCACTGGAAACTTTTCAAAACAGGCTTCAGAAGTCCCTGCACGATTGCCACATCAGGTCAGGAAGCAGCATCTCTGAGAGATGATTCTCTGAGACAAAGAGCATCATCTGAGCATCTCTGAAAAGCCCATGACCTTTTCATGCCACTTGCATGAGTGCGTGTGTGCACATGCACTCAGGGCTGTGTGCCGCCCATGTGGAAACCCAGCAAAGCACCACTCCTGGTTGTTTTGGCAGCGTGTGCAGGAGAAAGTTCAAACACTTTGGTCCAAGGAAGCTATTGTGTTACTATGTATATTATGCATTAATGACGAAAAAAAAAAAGTCCTTTTAGTTTCTGCCAAGTTGAAGCATGGCATCAATTGGAGTGCAATCACTCATTAATCTACTGGCTATGAATATGGAATAGAGGCTTTTCGTCTCACTTTAAATTGCATTTCTCTTTGGCGGGAAATGTATAGAGTAAATATACCAGTAGGGTTCATGGTATTACCTGGCACATCCCATCTGCAGGATCACCCGCCCTTTCTGAAAGGCAGGTTTCCCTATCCCTTGGCACTTTCCAGCAAGAAATGAATGCCATAAAGGCCTCATTCCAGTCTGATAGTTCTGCACCTGCCTTCGTGCAGCCGCAACAACAGTTTTTGCAGTCCCCTTCTCCCCTGTCACTCCCGAAGCGCTGTGCACTGTTCCTGCTCACCAATAGGTGCCTTTAACATCTCCCGGCAGCTGCTGCGGGCTGATGGCCGGTACGAGGGTTGCTGCTGGGGTTCTTCAGAAGCTCAGTGTAGAAACTAATTTCAAAGCATAGGAAAAGTCTGAATTCTTGCATACTGGACTGACAAAGGATGGTGCAAAAGGGTGTGATTTGTCTGGCCACATCAATGATAAAGGTGACAGGGTATGAGCCTAAACATATATTCTGGTCTGTGTGTGCTGTAAAAGACTTGTGTGACCTTCAACAAGTAACACAGGGTCAGATTTGTAATGTGGTTAAAATGCTGTTGTGCTAACAAGCTTAGCAAATAAAAACAAGTTGAAGTAAACACGGAAATACTTCTTTAATGATCTTGGTCCATCTGCCTTTGCCTCCCTTCCCTGTCTACAGACTAAGAGCATTTTTCAACCTCAGACACCCTCTGACAGCCATCAGTACACTAATAAAGGGGACAATACAAGCAGGTAAGTGAGGGAACAGGGTCTTTCGACTACAGATGCTCTAAACACACAAATTTAGGATCTCCAGTTACCCGTGAGTGAAGTCATTGCTGGTTGGAGCAGCCGTTGGAGGGGTAGAAGGCTGTTGGGAGGCAGTGACCAGCACTGAGAAGGGCCTGGGGTAAATGTTGATGAATAGAATCAATGTAGCAAAGGTATCTCAGGGTACCTGGGGAAGCTGGCAGCACTGGCAGTGTGGTCAGCAGTGAACATGGCAAGAGCCTGTTCTGTGAAATGCTGTTTTGTGAGCAAGGCAGGAGGAGAACAGAGACCTTGTGCTTGATGGACTTCATGTTTCTCAAGGTGCTTCAATTACGGGAGGTTGGCCTGTGATTGCAGAACGAGACACACCCAGAAACCTGCCCACTGCTGCCTTAGCAGCAGCCTGTGATGGAAGGCAGGAGCACATGGCTTGGGACACATGAAGACAGAAGGTGGCAATGGCAGCACCCGGGCTGCCTGGAGCTTCTGGAGACCCTGGAAACCTCAACAGAAAAGGGCCCGACTGCTGGGGAGGAGACGGCTGTGTGCAAGACAGCAAGTCATGCTGGAGCTAGGGTAACACGGCAGAGATACTCCCTGAAGAGGGGATGATCTGGAGGTTGCCATCCCTGTGCAGCCCCGCT
>NW_009926472.1:0-3840 GCF_000696875.1 Nestor notabilis
CCAAGATTTTGCCGGGCACAGAGGTGAGACAACAAAATGAACTTCACCAATAACCACCAATCAAAATAATCACTAATGTAGTATGTTTCATATTAATGATCCAACATTCAAACTTCAGTTTGCTGAATATCCAGGCTCAATAGCCCTTGTCTGTGTGCTGCAGGATACCGTATTCATAAAAGGATGCTTAAATATCCATTCCTTTAAATGTCAGTCCCTTGTACACAATACACTAGATTTTCCCCCTTCACACTGACATCTCAAAACATGTATTGGCAAATGTCCAATAATGGAAATTAAGCAAGTATAAGCAAACAGATTTAAAATTCAGTATACGTCTACATTTACCCTCAAGTTCCCTTCTGAAATGATTCTGTGGCTAGAGAATATAATTAAAAGAGTATATTTCAGACTTCATTGGATCAACAGAACTACTGATTTATGGATAAAGACAACTAACCACTTCATACAATACTCTGTTTATGTAAGTTGCAATAAAACTTTTCATGTGAAATATTTGCCAGTTTATCACTAAGCCACTCTTCATAGAGATTCTTGAATGAAGCTGATCTTTCCTCCGCAGTGAGACTTCTTCAAACTGAGATAACACTATGCCTATTTTACCTGATTGCTCTGAGAGCTGCAAATATATCTCCTCTTGGCTCTAGAAAAACTTGAGTCATTTTGGATACATGGGCTAGTGGGATTTTATACTTATGTGGTCAAAATGTTGTGACTAGTGGAATTTTGCTTAATAAGTCTGGGCACAGTTGTCAATAAACCCTGATCTAAAATATTTCTTAAGTTGTCTTTTAACTTGTTATAGTTACATACCTTTTGTATATGTGTAGATCTATAACGAAATTGTTGATTATTAAGAATTTTTTACTTATGTATACATTTTCTATTTAATGTTCTTTATATTCAGTATTTCTAATTTAAGATTTTAAAATTAATTTTCAATACAGAATGGCCTTATAATACTGTTCATTCTGACTGTCCAAAGTCCCTTAACATTTTCCCTGGCTTACCCATTTTTACCCTATTTTAACTGTTTTTCATCTCTTAAAGTAATTATGTTCAATTAATAATTAGTGTAATCATTACCTATATAAAATATTCATATATAGTAGTGAGCCTATACTTGAAACAAAATGTTTATTTTATGTTACACTTGAATTTGATTTGAAATTATGACTCCTAAAACAAACATATCTGAAAATACTATTCAAGGGAATTCTCAGTAAATAAAAGCTGTATTTGTTATACCTAATGAAAAATACCAAGCAGTATTTCACTCTTTCCAAGCAGTATTTCACTCTTGCCCTTAAATGTATGTTCTTAATATTATTATTCCATGATGTTGCAGTGTTTCAGAACAACCGTGCCCATATAAATGCTTTCAGAAGGAGGGAAGATCTGAATTTTCTATTTTTTAGAAGCTCTGTTAAATTATTTCTCTTTGAATTATCTGAATTAAAATTATAAATCAACTTTCATGCTTTGTCTCAAAATGTTCTCAAATTATATCAAGAATCATAGTTTAGTCAGCCTCAGAAAATTTATTTAACATAATTAAATGCAAGAACATCTTTAATGTGTTTTACACATTCTTTTATAACTTTTCAGGACTCACTTATACTATGTATTTATTACATCTTATCACTCAGGCTTACCTCAAGTGATAACTGTCTTCCAGATGTATAAAAACAGCCATTTGATGAAAACTATTTCTAAAGATAATAATTGTCCTCCCTCCAACCCCCAACTCCCCAACCCCCTTGGCAGCTCAGCAGCATGTACCAGCAGCACCACACCAGTATCTCTAGTGGACCTTGGAAGATATATGGGGAGGTTCCTTCATGCAGGGGCAACATAGTGTTACTCTCAAGCCCAGAAACACATGCCTCCCAAGTCTGAGCTCACCTCCCTGAGAAGGAGGTGGCATGTCTGCAGGTGCTGGATCACAAACACCAGCTCGCCAAGAACTGCTCTGATATCATAGCTGGGGCTGTGTTGGGAAAAATCCTCTCTTCTCAGGAGGCACGAGTTAGCACTTCCCACATCCCAGAAGAGGTAAGAGCTCAGTACTTAGCAAGGACAGCAAGGAAGTGGTTCAGAAGTAGTTTGCAACAAGAGGAGACAGGGACATGGGAGACACAGCACTTCGCTGAAATCCTACGGGCATTCTGAAGCAAGTGCTTTGTCCCCAGGATTGTCAGAATAAGGAAAACATACAACTGATAAAGGCCAGAGACAAAAAAATTTATCATAAGATGCTGTGATTTTGAGTAAGATCCATTACTTCTGCTTTGGTTTTGTATTTGCAAAAAACCCCATTCTATTAATAACCAATTTGGTTCAATCTGATAAAATATAAAAGATATGTCCTTGAGCAAAAATATTTTCTCATTACTGATGTTATGTCTTCATTAATAATCAGTACCTTTTCAGACAGAAAACAGTGAAGAATCTTTTGTCAGTAAGCATCTGTGAAGCCAAAAAAGAATGCTTAGGATGAGCCTAATTTTGATTGAGAAGGATGTTATATTTCTAAACACAGTTTTGTTTTTAATACTTTCTAGTCAGAGGGAAGAATTGATGTTTTATACCACCAAAATCTATTAAGCACTATTAAAAGGAAGTATCTTTCAACATGCAATACAAATATTTTGAGAGCAACTGAAAGTCTGAAACAGAAGTTGTACTCACAAAATTTCTAATATATTTCTAAATATATATATTTTGTGCAGTAAATCTCACTGTAAACAACAACATGATATGTTAAGTAATATTTTTCTCAAAATGAAGCAGTTTTAAACTCCAACAAAGTAAGAATAGGTGCAGGATAGCTTGTGGTAACATTACAAGGTGCCCTTTTGACTTTGGAAAGATGTGCTGTTCGTGTATGGTCCTTACATTGCCCAAATAAGTGATATGATCATTCTGGAGGAAGACATTAACTTCTCTTTATTAACTTGTACTAATGCCCCTCATTTCCCTCACCAATAGCATGAGGTAAATACCTTATGCCTCATCTGGATCATGCTCATTAAGAGCAACATTGTTTCTCTGTCATTAGAGATGAGCTTCTCCCAGTTATCTCCCACCTTTCATTTCGAGGTTGCAAAATCCTCAAACACAAACCTGAAACCACCACAGTTTTATTTAACAAACCTCCAAAGAAAATTAAATAGCATTATTAAGATAGCTGTGTACGTCCACATCAACTAAAATACAATTTAATTGTCTCCCTACTCACTAGCGTATCAGACTATTTCTTAACAAAAGAATATAATCTTACTGTTCCTTGGTTCTTTTGCTGTGTCTCAATGGGCTTAAAAGAGCATATATCCACTAAATTTACTTTAGATCTACTTTAACGATTAGTACAATCACTTGCTCTCAGTCAGAAACGGAAAACAAACTGACTCTGGTATAAATGCTGAATGGCAGCACAGATAAAAAGAAAAATAGACCTGTCTACTGGAATCTGTAATTCTGCCATCAGTGTAGAGCTAGGAAGCCAGAATGCATGTAAAAAGGCCAAGATTTTGCTATCCAAATACTCATAAAAGTAATTAATTGAAGGTCATGCTATTGGATTCATAATAAGGAGGTGGTAATTCAGTTCCTAAGGCTGCAAAATGTTTCTTGCGAGATTGTGATAAAATTATTCATTTCATAGATTTGGGAATGTGTTCCTAGTCTTAAGCCCAAGTATTTCCTAACAGTAACACTAACAGTGAATAAAATTGCTTTAAGATAGGCCTAAAGTACTAAAATACTTTGATGAATCAAGGTTTTTGAGTTGCAGTTTCCTAAATGAAGATACCACCA
>NW_009926472.1:3858-4336 GCF_000696875.1 Nestor notabilis
CCCCGCCACTTCCCCACCCTGTTCTCAACAGACCTGGTACTTACGGTACGCCCAGTTTTACTTCTGTGAAAGATCTCCATTAGTACAGATAAATCATTTAGCACAATTAATCCTGAGCTTATTTGGGTTACCCTGGTCTTCCAGTACAAATACTAATGGTGCGTCTTTTCCACTCTTTATGATAGTACAAACTTGAGCTAATAAAAAAAAAAAAAAAAGGCAGATACCATTAAATTTTGTTAGAACACTCTCCCAAAGTCTTATGAATCCAGTGATAGGAGGGAACCAGTGAGGAGAACGTTGAGGATAAAGAAGTAATAATATGATTGTCCCTGACAGAAAAGAACAGACACAAGGCAAAAATCTGTTTTATAGAATCCTTTCCAGTAATAGAAAATTGCTGTTGTTACCTTCCAAGATACTGTTAAAATAATTTCCTGCGATCTTTGAAGCTTGTTTCTGTACGGATATATATATA